>NW_016803776.1:1267067-1270149 GCF_001698545.2 Rhinopithecus bieti | reverse complement strand
AAAAAAAAAAAAAAAAGCATGCTGGCCTCACAAAACAAGAGCTGTTTCCTACTTTTTCTAATATCTGTGTGTATTTGAGTAAGATTAGAACTATTTCTTTCATTAAATATTTGGGGGGAAAATGGTCCTTGAAGCCCCAAGCACTTGGAGATTTCTTTTTGTTAGAGATTTTAGTCACAAAATTAAATGTCCCCAAAGATATAGGACTAAACAGATTTCAATTTCTTTTTGTATAAGTTATACCAGTTTGGGTAAGTAATGTTTTCCAAAGAATTTTTTCCATTTCATTAAACTTTTCAAATATCAGCATATAGTAGTTAACAATATCCTTTTCTTATTTTTGTAATATTTTAAGGATCTGCAATGATATCTTCTTTTACATTTCTGATATCAGTAATTTGTGCCTTATTATTTTTGGTTGTTTTTCATCAGCCTTGCTAGAACTTTATATAATCTCTGCAGTGGCTGAAGGATGACTCCCCAAAATACATTCATATCTTAATATATAAACTCTTTAAAAGTTAATTTGTTTGGACAGAGGTAATTAACTAAGGATCTCAAAATGATGTCATCTTGGTTATCCAGCTGAGCTCCTAAATCCAATGATAAGTATCCTTAAGTGACAGAAGAAAAGACAGAGAGAAGACCATGTGAAGAAGGAAGCAGATTGAATCTATGCAGTCATAAGCCAGGGAAAAACTGCAATGCTCTAGTTAGGTTTTTAAAGCCATTTCTAGATCAGTTTCACAATAGCCAGATAATAACAATTTTAAATCATTTCAATCCACTAAAATCTGTTGAAACTTCATTAATGGCCAGCACATAATTAGTTTTGACAAGTATTCAATTAAAAACAATGTATACTGCATTCTGCAGTTACAGGTTTTATTGTTTCTATTCATATATGGTAAAGTTTGCTAATCATGCTTTCCAGATCTTCTAAATCATTGTTGATATTTTGGATTATTTGTACTGTCAAATACTACTTGTTAAGCTCTCCAACTCTGATTTTATTTTTATTTTTCTATTAGAGATGGGGTCTCACTCTTTCACCCAGGCTGGTGTGCAGTGGTGCAATCTCAGCTCACTGCAACCTCTGCTTCCTGGGCTGAAACCTCCCACCTCCACCTCCCAATTAGCTGGGACCAATGGCATGCACCATCATGCCTGGCTTTTTTTTTTTTTTTTTTTTTTTTTTTTTTTTTTTTTTTTTTTTTTTTTTTTTTTTTTGTAGAGACCGTGTTTCCTCATGCTGCCCAGGCTAGTCTTGAACTCCTGAACTCAAGTGATCTGCCCACTTTGGCTTCCCAAAGTCCTGGGATTATAGGTGTGAACCACCGTGCCCCACCTCCAAATCTGATTTTAGATTTTTCTATTTCCCAGTTAGTTCTGACAATGTATCATTTGTGTATTTGTAGGCTTTATAATGTGCACACAAATTTATAATTGTTATGTTCTTCGGACAGACTGACCTTTTATCAATATGAAAACACTCTTTTTATCTTTAATAAATGCATCGTGCCTTAATGACTATGGCATCTGATATAAACATATTCACACCATTTTCTTTGGTTAATGTTTGTGTGGTAAAACTTTTTTATATCTATTTTCAACATTTTTGTACCTTATCTCTGTAAATTTCATTTTATAATTTATTCAATATTATAATTTTTACATTTTAATTAGAATAATCTTTCTAAATAAAATGTAGTTCCTAGGGATTTAAATTTACCTTGTCACAATTTGATCTGTCCTTGACTCATTCATATTATGTTCCTTTTTTCTCTCCTTTCCTGCTCACTTTGGAGTAGTCAGGCCTATTATTATTATTATTACTATTATTATTTTTAGTGTATTTTCTGTTCTACTAGCTATACACTACATATTATTTTACCACTACTTCAATAGTTTACCTTACAGAGGTAGTTTTCAAAGTGTCTTCCTCAAAAAAGTGGCATCTGCAACTTTTAGCAGGAATGTAAACTTTTGACCCCACCCCACCACTCAAAAAGTTAAATGAGAAACTTTGAGGGTGGTGTATAGCACTCTTTGTTTGAAGAAGCCCTTCATGTAATTCTAAACAACTCTAAAATTTGAAAATCACTGCCCTACAGTTTAAATATGTATCTTTGACTTATTAGAGTTTAATATATAATACATAAGGATGTTAAATAACTGAAGTTCTATTTATCCCTTCTCTATCCTCTTGTGTATTATTGTCATATATTTTAACTACACAAACATTTTAAACAGAGCAGTCATTTGGAGTGATGCACACATTACTTTGTTTTTTCTCTCTGTATTAGTCTATTCCCACATTGCTATAAAAAATACCTGAGACTGTGTAACTTATATTAAAATAAGAAATTTAAATGGCTCATGGTTCTGCAGGCTATACAGGAAGCATGACGCTAACATCTGCTCAGTTTCTGGGGAGGCCTCAGGAAACTCACTGCCATGGTGGAAGGCAAAGGGGAGCAGGTATGTCACATGGCCAGAGCAGGACCAAGCAAGGGAGGAGGTACTATGGACTTTTAAATGACCAGATATCTATCGATTTCTCTCTCTCTCTCTCTCTCTCTCTCTCTCTCTCTGTCTCACACACACACACACACACACACAGAAAAACTTCATTAAGTATTGTGAAGATAGTACCAAGGGGGATGGTGCTAAACCATTCATGAGAAATCTGCCACTATAATCCAATCACCTCCCACCAGGCCCCACCTTCAACACTGGGAATTACATTTCAGTATGAGAATTGACTGGGGGCACACATCCAAACTCTATCACCCTCCATACCCACAATTACCTGAGTGTTTTCTCACCTGCCAAACCTCTAAGGCTGGGCATGCACAGCATTAGAAATCATCACGTAAAAATTGTATGTAAAAGATGGAGCTCAGGTAGACACAGAAAACGCAAGTAATGTTAATGACTAAGGGACTCATGCTACTAGACATCGATCCCTGTTGCACTGTCTTAGCTCCATTAATTTTTTCTCATAGTATCATGAAGAGTTGCTTATCACCATTAAAGAGAAAAACCTCAGGTATACTCTATGGATAATTTTGCATTATAT
>NW_016803776.1:1254885-1265942 GCF_001698545.2 Rhinopithecus bieti | reverse complement strand
CACACACACACACACACACACACAGAAAACTTCATTAAGTATTGTGAAGATAGTACCAAGGGGATGGTGCTAAACCATTCATGAGAAATCTGCCACTATAATCCAATCACCTCCCACCAGGCCCCACCTTCAACACTGGGAATTACATTTCAGTATGAGAATTGACTGGGGCACACATCCAAACTCTATCACCCTCCATACCCACAATTACCTGAGTGTTTTCTCACCTGCCAAACCTCTAAGGCTGGGCATGCACAGCATTAGAAATCATCACGTAAAATTGTATGTAAAAGATGGAGCTCAGGTAGACACAGAAAACGCAAGTAATGTTAATGACTAAGGGACTCATGCTACTAGACATCGATCCCTGTTGCACTGTCTTAGCTCCATTAATTTTTTCTCATAGTATCATGAAGAGTTGCTTATCACCATTAAAGAGAAAAACCTCAGGTATACTCTATGGATAATTTTGCATTATATGCCAGTGCCAACTGAAATTCAGTTAGTCTAGTAGAGTTCTACAATCCAAACATGAGTGTCTCTAAAATACAGTAGTGAAAGGATATTTTTCCTTTGGACAGAATGTTGATCAATGTATTTTACTGCTTATTTCATCTAGACTTATAGATAGCAGAAGCATGGGTATACTGATTTCTGGACATTATAAGGATCTTAAAATACCTCAATTTCCTTAATGGTATTTTTCCTTTTGCAGTGATGTTATTGTCATAATAATAATAATATATAACAACATACAACAGGTCAACCAACAAGCTTAACACCTGAGAAAAGATAGGTGCCTTCAAGAAGAAACAAACATGAGCACTTGATTACCTACAGCATACATAGCACAGAGCAAGATATAATCACCGTGAAAGTGGATGAAAAGAATTCAGCTAAGACATTTATCAAATTACTGAAGGCCAAGTGTGAACACTAGTGAAGATCAGTTGCGGTTGGAGAAATGAAGAATAAAACTCTAACCCTGGGACAGGAACAAGATTGCTGAAAAAGCTTCACCACACAAACTCAGGGGCACTAAGACTGAGGCTGAGCTGTAAGGACAGGATTTTCCCACTGTTAAAGCAAACTAAATATGGAAGGAGAAGGACTGGGTACTTCTATATTCGAGTCCTTGTAGACTAACTGCAACCTAGTTTAACAAGTAAACAAGATTGAAAACCCAATTTTCAATTACAGGCTCATGCCTGTAGTCCCAGCACTTTGGGAGGCCGAGGCGGGCGGGTCACAAGGTCAGGAGATCGAGACCATCCTGGCTAACACGGTGAAACCCCGTCTCTACTAAAAATACAAAAAATTAGCCAGGCGTGGCAGCGTGCGCCTGTAGTGCCAGCTGCTGGGGAGGCTGAGGCAAGAGAATGGCGTGAACCCGGGAGGCGGAGTTTGCAGTGAGCCGAGATTGTGCTACTGCACTCCAGCCTGGGCGACAGAGTGAGGCTCCATCTCAAAAAAAAAAAAAAAAAAAAACAACTTAGAAGTATGCGCCTGTAATGATAGCTAAGTCTTAGCCAACCGCAGTGTAACAGAAACTTTGAGAATAACCTTTTACCAACCCATAGCCTACAGAGACGATGCCTGGAGGAATTTAAGGATTGTGGTGCACTGAGAGCAACCAAACTGAAATCCAACTCAGAAGTGGGGAATTCAGCCTCCCACTGTGCTACTGCTGATCCCTTTCTGCATTTCTATTCTTCCCTTTGGAATTATCTCCTCCTCCTGGAAGACCATATGTTAGTATTTAAGTGTAGATCTGTTTCCAATTATTTCTATAAGATTTATTTATTTTTATCTGAAAACAGCTTTATTTATTCTTAATTTTCAAAATACTATCCTGCAGGGCATCAAATTCTCCTCTTAGAGTTACTTTGTTTTCGAATTTTAGAAATGCCTTTTTATTTTCTTCCAGCATTCATCATTTCTGTTGACTAATAAGCTATAATTCCTATGGTTACTCCTTTGGTAGCAAGATAACTTTTCCTCTGGCTGCTTTAAGATTTTAACACTGTCTTTGTTTTCCACAGCTTTACCCCTGACTGAGGTTTATAGAGCTTCTTTAGTTTTTGAGTTAAAGCGTTTTTTATTATTTTGGAAAATTCTCTTTCTTCATTTTCAAAATTATTTTCACTTCATTCTCTCCTTTCCTCTGGTACTTTAATGTCATGTAGATTAGGCCTCTTCACTATATGCTAAATGTCACTAATGCTCTTTTGTGTATTTTATTTTTTCTCTGTGTTTCCGATCATTTTTTTCCCTCTGTTCTATTTCTCTGTATTACAGGTCACAAATCTTCTCTTTGGATTGTCAAAACTGGTATTACAAGAATCTTTACTTTCTTAATTTTAGTTATGGCATAATTTGGTCTCAAATTTTTATTTGTTATTTAAAATATTTATTCATCAGGCACAGTGGCTCACTCCTGTAATCACACTTTGGGAGGTCAAGGCAGGCAGATCACCTGAGCCCAGGAGTTCAACACCAGCCTGTGCAACATGGTGAAACCTCATTTCTATAAAATATATAAAAATTAGCCAGGTGTGGTGGTGCGTGCCTGTAATCCCAGCTACTCAGGAGGCTGAGGTGGGAGAACCCCTGGAGCCCTGGAGGTGGAAGCTGCAGTGACCTAAGATCATGCCACTGCACTCCAGCCTGCATGACAGAGTGAGACTCTGTCTCAAAACGGAAAATAAAAAAAGATTTCTATTCACCTGTGACACCCTCCATCTTGCCATCTGCTTTCTTAGACATATTAATTGTAACTACTTTTTAAGGACACTATTTCTTTTACCTATTTTTTTCTATTAGTGTTATCTTTTTGTGTCTTTTGTTTAGTTTTGTAATTTTTAATGCACTTATTTTAAATAAAGTAGTTCTAGAAGTTCTAGATGAGTCTTCATGTCTAAAAGTCAGAGAACAAGTCACCTTAATCCAATAGGATATAAAATATTTCAAAGCTGAATTTAATTTTTTTTTTGTAAGTTCTAATCTATCTGTGGTTTACTTTTACTCCTATGATGTAATCTTTCAGGGACTCCAAATGAAAACTTGGGTTATCAGGGTGCCTCTTTTATTGGAGTCAATAAAACTCCAGCATTTAGGTTTATAGCCTATAAGACTGCCAGAAATTCCAATTATCTCCTTAACTACTTAATTATCCCCTTTAACTTGACTTCTTCATATATAAGTCCATGTTGCTTATGGTTGGCAAATGTGATGAGGATGAGAGAAGTCTGGGATGTCGACATCACTTTTCTATGCTTGCTTCTTGTCCTGTATCTTGATTCCTCAAGTGTGAGCTGCTTAGGCAGCCCTGAGCTTCATTTAAAAAAAAATCTGCACAAATGCATGAGACTGTCAAAAGCTGTTTTGAACTTCTTAGCTTCTTAGTAGCAACTTACTACAAAGCATCTCAACCTTTTGAGTCATGACTCTTAGGCATCAGTGAATCTCTCAGAAAAGACGGGCTAGTATGTTCCATTCACTTAGCACAATGTTTTCCTTTCTCTGAGATGTAACCCCTCTATTCAGATACTTTAATATTTCTCTGATGCCTTAAAACAATTTATTTTAATTACTCTATCCATCTTTTCTGTTGTTTTGATGGGTGGATTCATCTCCTAGCTAGAAGCAGAAATTAAGACAAACTTTGGGAAGTTCTTGAGAGAAGAGAGAGCAAATTGGAGCTTAGTAAGAATTATGTAGCATAGAGATAGTGAAAATATTGCAAAGAGGTGAATCAGTATTGAAAAAATTTCAGAGGCAAAATAAGTCTGTAGTGGTAGAGGGTATGTGTTAGAGACAAGATTTGGCAGGCAGTCAGTTATTGATTGAACACCAGCTACTGGGCTACATGCCAATAGAATATAAGGACATAGTGCCTTGTTTCTGGGACTTGTATCATTGGAGAGGAGATAATAGAGGTTACCAAACAACGACAAAGCAAGGTTTCATAGATATATGCCTTATAATTTTAATATATACTTTTATTCTAAGGGAGTTCTGATAAGGGAGAAACCAAGGACGGCATTTTAGATGGGACAAGAAAAAAATGCTGTTTTACCAGGCAACAAGGAAGGAACATAGAGCATATAGGATAAAATAAGGAGAGGGAACAAAAGTGTGGTATAGTGTTTGAGTGGTTCTCAAACTTCAGCATGAGTTATACTCACACGCAGGGTTTAAAGACTTCTGGGCTCCATCTCCAGAGTTTCTGATGCAATAGGTCTGGACCAGGGCCAGATAATTTGCATTCCCAACAAGTTTCTAGGTATGCTGATACACTGATGCAACTGATGCTGCTGGTCTGAGAGCCACATTTTGAGAATCGCAAGTACTACTAAAAGAATAGTAAAAGAAAGTGTAAATAATAGCTGACAGAAAGGCAAAATGAATTTTTTAAAAGTACTTGCTTCAGATAATTTATAATGTGCTTAATTTGGTGGAAACACAGGGCATGGGAATAGAGTTCTGCATGTAGGATCATAAGTAATTTGTGATGAGAAAAAAGAAAAAAATTGGAATTTGCTAAGAAATGTGATGGTCGTGCAACTAGTAAGAAGAATAATTACTTTATAAATCATATTCCCTGAGCCAGCATCTCGTTATCTTGATCACTGTGTAAATAGTGCAGTTTCCCTATCCAATATTTTCCTGAAATCCAGGCTGATTATTCTAAGAGCTGTTAGTAGCACTCCATGGTAATTGAACTTATTAATAATTATGAGGAACAGAATCGCTAGACAGCATTTTGCTTTAATTATACACCATGTGACTGTGACTATCCACATTACTGGGACAGAGTTTGGTTGAACTATCCCTTCTGATATAATGAAACTAGGTGAAACAAACTTCCTTTAATATTTCAGAAAATCAAATTGTACTTAGATATAACAAAGTACTTATATTTAAAGTCAACTTCAGAAACATCAAGTTATCTGTAGAAATAGCAAATGACTTATATGTTTACAGAAAATGAAAAGAAAATATTGTTTTGGTGTTAAAATTAACAATAAAGGAAAATGAATAATCAGCATACTTCTCTGTACAATTAAAAGGTTATGTTTATTTTAAACATTGAATACAAATTTGATTGTGGGAAAATGGTCAATGTCCTATTCTTCCATCTTTGCTTGGAAAAGTCTAAGTGTCTTCAATAATTATAAAACTATTTTCTTTAAGTAAAATGCATGTGATTGTTTTAGGAAAGCATAGCATCTTTAAAGAAGGTACAAATACTCCAGCAAATCTCCCAGCTTGTCCTTGCAGGCTAGTCTAACAACTGGTGATGGGTTAACTTTCACTATTTCTGAAAATTCTTGTATAGATAAAATCACAGTGGAAATCTCCAGAACTCAGTAGATTAGTACATTAACAATTTGAAAAGGTAATGAATCTGGGAATCGAGTAGATGAAAACCTGGGGAAATGTCAACTGTGATAACATCAATAATGAAATTCATTCTATTCAGGTATAGATGAGATTCAGTGAACCAAGTCTCAGCTCTTCAAAATGATTCTAAAATGTCCAGTAGTTTCCATCCCCTCAACCTGGGTCTGATCTGCTAGCAGTGAAGGAAAGGCAAATTAGATTTTAAGTTTTAAGCGCCAGGTCAGCAAATCCCTTATTGGTTCTTGGCTGTTTTAAATAATTGAATGTGTGATTTTATTAAGCAGACATTAAAGACACAGGAAGTAAAATACTCCCTGGAATGAAGAACCATTCTGATTTAATCAAAATAGAATGCCCTCCTCTTTTGTAGTAAAACATCAAATTGTCTGTGGTTACATATAAATAATTCAGGGTCCTAGAATTTACTACCTCCTTCAACACTGTATTAAAACACATTGTGTCCTCTCAGAAATGTTCCAGTCTTTGATGACCAAGCAAACACAGTCAGGCCTCCTGGGGTTGATGGGGAACTATTCTCTCTGGATCACAGCTCAGGAAGCTGTCTGCTAACATTCCTGTTATTTTCCCACAGGAAAACAATCAATCTATAAAATAAAGTTTCCTCTTGCTTTCTGTAGCTTAACCAGATGTGCTAGGGAGTTGAATTGTATGTTTGTTAATTTCAACATGCGTTGAATATTCTTATGTTTTACCTTATTTATATATAAAGTATGTTAAAAAATGAAATATTTTTTTTTCTCTGCCACAAACATAGTTTTACTAGTGTGGAGTCCTTGATGAATGTTTTCTATGCATGAGAATTCTTTAATATGCAAAGATCCTATACTCTTTCTTTCAATTCTGAATATGGCAAACTAGTTCTTTAAAGGGTTAGACAGTGAATATTTTGAATATGTAGCTATACCATCTCTGTCATAACTATTTAACTCTGCCATCATAGCACTGAAATCAGAATCAGATAGACCTGAATTTGGCATCCAGTTCTCCCATGAATGACTTAGGCTAAGTTATTTACTGTCTATCAGCCATAATTCATCTGCAAAATGGAAGCAAGATCTTTCTCATAAGCATGTTAAGGAGCTTGCTATTGAGTCCCTAGTATGTGCCAGGGACAGCAGCACACAATTTCACCAAGTACCTCATCCTCACAATAGTGGCATATGAGGTAGGATTAGCTCCTTTGAGAGTTATGGCAATAGGTTCAGGGAGATTAGCTCTGGGTCACACCACTAGTACAGAGCTGTGGTTCTGAACCAACATTTCTGAGACTCCAAAGTCCTTTGTTCCTTCTAATCTGTGTTACCTGGCTCTCACTGTACTACCTATTAGGAATGAGAGGGCATATTTAAAAAAAAAAAAAAAAAAAAAAAGTGACTAGCACATTCTGTGGCCTGTGTTAGATGCTAAATAAACATTGGCTTTCTTTCCCTCCCTAGAAAAGCTATCAAAATTTGTTAATGGGAGCACTCGAAACACAGCCTGATAAATCTTCCTGAGGTGAGGAGAGAGGGGGGAAGATTAGAAAGAGTAGAAAATCCAGTAGTTGTCTAGCTCTCACGCAAGAGTAGTTTCTGATGGGAAGCAAAATAGGGCTTGAGACCTGAAGCCTGGCTGCAGCCACAAAGTCTCCACAGAGAATATGTGTCTGTTAGATTTTAAATCCCAGATCCCACATCAAGCATGTAGCATTCTCATTACTTTCAGAAGCTTTGGTTCAGCATGTCCAGGAATTAAGAATATTCAGCAAAGGCATCTCCTAAGCTTGCCTTTTGCTGCAGCAGCTCAGATGAACCAGAGTATATGGCAAGGGCAGTGGGAGAAAAAGAGGCTTCTAGATTCAGGCTTCTAAGTACTCAGTGGTTCTACTTGACCCTGAATAACTTGGCTGCCCGTATGTTATCCCCTTCTTCTTTGCTTTTAAAGAAAAGACTTTTGATGGGTTTGACATTCCTTCTTAGGAAGCATGCTGTGGGGCTCCAGAGAACATAACTACAATTACACAAGGCAAGTGAACATTTTTTAAGGACTATTACAAAGATGCCATACCAGTCATGGTGACTAGGCTTTGGTGCGCCAGCAAAGTAGGCCTGAAATCTCAGTGATATAGTAAAACAAAGATTTGCTTCTTGTGCTTGTAAAGTCTGTTTCCAGCAAGTTGAGTGACTCTGGGGAAGCTGGCCGTGGCAGTGACTCAGGATCCAGGCAATTTCCATCCAGACTCTTGGATGCTTTGGTCCAGAGGTGATATGCATTATTCAGATTTACAACCCTTGTCCAGAGTCACTTGACCTCTCCTCATTGCAAAGAAAGTCAAAAAACAATGCGGAGTAAGGGAGCCGAGACAAACCTGTGGAAATTCAGTCAGCCATAAATGTCTCTGCCAGAGGTGAGCCTTCTATCAGTGCAATGGAAGTAAACCTTTTTCTGAAAAGGTTTTGTGAAAAACACAAAACCATTCAGTGTTCTTCACATTGTCTTTAAATTCCAATAGGAGACTACAGTGTATGACGAAATGCTATTGAGTAACTCATTATGGCAAACATGAATCGCCTTAGGCATGGCTGAATTTGCCCTAACTCTTGTTTTTTGCCCAATATCTTAATACCTGAGAGGTGCCATGTTTGTGTTGTTCCATGAGGTAGAAGCAAGACCAATGATATTACCAGGTTTTGCCTTTATGTCGTCTACTTTGAGCCTAATTCATGTTTCGACTGACCAGGGGAGAAATAGCAAAGGGAACTCTGGAGTTAACGCTTAGGTTCTGAGCCCTTTTTTTTTTTTTTTTTTTTTTTTTTTTTTTGGGGGGGGGGGGGTTTTTTTTTTTTTGGTGGGAGATGGTGTTGTTTTTGTTTTTCCTAGGGAAAAGGCAGGAGAGCCTGAATGGATCACCAGAATCCTCAGACAGGGCTAAAGGAAAAGAGTTTGTCTTTCAGTCTTCTCTGGTATAAAGTTAGGTAGGCCATTCTCAGAATTTTATCTGAAATACAGTGTTAGAGAAACACACCCAAAGTATCTTCTAGGCAAGAGAACCAGGAGAGAGTTGAGGAGTTAGGAGGAGCTCAAGGTTACAATAGGGGAATCTGAACAAATTACTCTGGTGGGCTAACTTTTCCAGCTTTTTTCCTTTTCTTCTGTTTGTACAGAGTAAGATCATTTAAAGGGACCAAAAATGGATGAACATACTGGGCACTATGTACTAAAAGATCTTCGGCTAAAGAAGAGATGAAGACTCATTCAACTACAAGTGAATTAAGGAGCTCTGAGAAGGCAAAGCCAGCCCAGGAGGGTGGGAAGATTAAGAACAGTGTGCCTTGTCTTGATACACAGTTGTGGTATAGGTAACAAAAACTGAGTATCCAACCTAAGATGGTACCCCTCACCAGAATACCACCAATCCCTTCCCTGTAAACACAGTATAAACTCCTATAGAAAGTTATAAAGCAGAAAAACAAGGTATCTTTTGTAGAGTAAAGAATGATTATGGAGAGAAAACACCAAATTAATTGTCACAGCAATAATTGTGTCATTCAGTGGAACAGTAGCTCTAAGGAAGACAGCAGTAACATTCAAGGTACAGCCATTCTTCTGGAACGAGTCCCATCAATATGAAGCTGGAGTCAATGGTGGTGACAGTGGTGACATTGCTGAAAAGTAAGAAAGTTGAGGGAGGGATTCAGGAGAAACATTGCTGTTGGAATTAGACACCCAAGATCTAAACTAAATGGGATTAGTAATGATAAAAGGATAAAGGGTTGATTTCGGCCATCACCACTTTGCCTGGAAAAACAGGAACCCAATGGTATGGTTGAATGCTCTAGAGCTACTAACAATAAAATGGGCTGCAACAACACACACACACACACACACACACAAAGTGAGATTCTTGTTAATGGGGATATTTAGGAAAGGGTGGGATGCTCACTCACCCAGGTTATTGCAGAAAACATCCTGCTTTGAGAAATTGTGGAGGATGCCTAAGGTCACTTCTGACATCTATGGAATTGTAAAGTCTGTTTCCCAAGGGGTATAGTTTTGTCAGATTGTGACTATGTATTTGTGTATGTATTGTGTATGTATATTTGTCTTCCTATTAGACAGTGCTCTGTCAACCCATGGTTGTTTTGAGAATCAAAGAGATAACATGCAGGAGGATGAAATGGGAACAGATTAGCACAAGATGTTCATACTGCCTAGTAATCATTGCTTTCTCCCTATTTCTGTCCCTGTCATCAGGTACAGCTATTCTATTAAATAGCTGCTCTCAATACACAATGGAAGTGCTTATTTTAATATCTGTCTGAACCTGGATATTGATTGGGAGCAAGGTTGGAGATGAGTTGATGAAGCTACATTTTGCGGGGGGGGGTTTTTCCACTAGAAACCGCAACAGGCAGAGACAAAGTTTGTGAATCCCAGTGCATCTCTTGACAGGCAAGCCTCTAAGCTTTCTCTGAAGCCTTCCCCACTTCAGCTCTTGAGGTAACACGATTCCCTTCCCCACCCCAGCCAGGTGTCCCATCCACTACCAACCTGGAACAGAAGGAAGCTGGATGTTATAACTTCCCTTCAGGCTGGGGCTGACCACAGAGTGGTTCTTCCTCTTCTCAGTTCTAAAGCTCAAGCCTGCTCTGCAGCTTCCATTGGAATAGTTTATGTTTCCCTTTCAGGCCTTCCATGGTGAGGCCCTGCTCATTTGGATGCAGTGCAGCCTACCTCCTGCCAACATGATTTTTCTTCCATTCTTGATCAACAAGTCACAAGCCTATTTGGCCTTTTCCCAGCAATGAGAGATGCATGGCTTGAGGTCAAAAGGAAAGAAAGCCAAAATAGACTCTTCCTCTGCCTAGTATTTATCTCCCATTTGCCCTTCACCTCCTCCACCATGCCAAGGTGTTTTCCTACTCCAAGGCTAGAATTCACATCAAAGGGAGGAAAGACTAGAGGAGAGAAAAGAGGAAAGGATGGGAAGGAGGAATGAAAAGACAGAAGGATGAGAGAGGAGGAAGAGAATGGGAGCAAAGAGGGAAGCAATATGTTGAATTGCTTGAATAAATACAGAAAGGAAGAGAAAAGAATTATCTTTCTATTCTGGAAATAGGGTCACATACTCTTATTATTCCCACTGGCTTGAAGCAGAAGCCACAGCCTAAGCCCTTTCCTATTCCCCTCCACAAGCCCTCCAGCTCCCTCTGCTTGGATCCAGCATGCCCAGCGAAGCACCAGTTGTAGGTTTATCCTTAGATTCACAGGTTCCCAAACATGGAGACAATAGTTGACTCACTGCTTGCTTGACTGACAAAGAAAGAGCTGGCTGGGCATGGTGGCTCACACCTGTAATCCCAGCACTTTGGGAGGCCAAGGCGGGCAGATCATGAGGTCAAGAGATTGAGGCCACCATCCTGGCCAACATGGTGAAATCCCGTCTCTACTGAAAATATAAAAAATAGCTGGGCGTGGTGGCACATGCCTGTAGTACCAGCTACTCAGGAGGCTGAGGCAGGAGAATCACTTGAACCCAGGGGTCAGAGGCTGCAGTGAGCCAAGATCACGCCACTGCACTCCAGCCTGGTGACAGAGTGAGACTCCGTCAAAAAAAAAAAAAAAAAAAAAAAAAAAAAAAACAGGTTTTT
>NW_016803776.1:1248974-1253292 GCF_001698545.2 Rhinopithecus bieti | reverse complement strand
AAAAAAAAAAAAAAAAAAAAAAAAAAAGAAAGAAAGAAAGAAAGAAAGAAAGAAGGAAAGAGAAAGAGCTATTAGCTATTGTCTGCTCCCTATGATCTGGGCTCTATTCCAAGTGAGCCCCAAGTGTTCTTGCCTCTAGTTTTCCTCATCTTATGTAAATCTTACTCTTAGCTTCATTTTCTGATGAAGAAACTGAGGTTAAATAAGTTGCCTCAGGTCATAAATCAAGAAAGATGCCATGATTCAGTCCAGAATGGTCTGCAGCTGGACTCATGCTCCTCATCACCCTGTCCCCTGCTTCCCCATCCACCCAACACTGCTTCCTATGAAGGAAAAGAGAGGCAGGTCAAATGCTTATCCCAGACTCCTAATTCACCTAAGCTACTACATCCTCCAATGAGAAAAAGTATGACTTTCTCAAAATCATTGGGGATTTGGAAGATGCAGCTCCCTCATGGAGGTACTTTGGAGCAAAGTAGAGCAGGTGCTTGGATAAATCATAGTACTGGAAAAAAAATGTATCCAAGCTGTTTATTTCAGAAATGAAAACCCTAAGGCCCTCAAACCTGAAAGAACTCATAAACTTTGCTGAGTGTAGCTAAAACCAGAGCTGTTGAATTAAAGAACCTTAGAAGACATCGATATTTCATCAAGTCTAAGCTATTTGTTTGTATCTGCCTCTATTTTAAAGATGTGTGCACTAAGAAACGCCAGTAACTGGTCTATCTTTGAATTACAGTATCTACTTTTCTGCAAAATGTGGAAGGAGTTAATGGCAGATGTCCTGGTCAATTTTACAGAGGTATTAGAGTCTGCCACAGAATAGATGGTGATCAGAATAATGATCAGGTCAAGTGAGGAGGGCTGCATTTATGGTGGCTGGATACAGTAATCAATCAATAAAGACACGTTAAATGCATGAATAACTTGAAGCTTTAAAAGTAGAAGGAGAAACAACTGAAGATTTTTTATGACGTTTCAAATATGCCATTTTAAAGTCTTCCCTGATGATAAGAGACTTCCATAAGACAAGTTCTGAAAGCTTCCGTGTTAAGGAACTCTTTTGGTAAATAAACTGAAAAGAACATTTTTGATGTTGGGACAAAAGTATGAGTGGGCTCCAGGATTTTTATTTGATTTGCAGTTTCATCAGCCTTCACTAGTATGGCAAATCGAAATGGGAGACAGACTTTAATTATCCTAGTGACCTTTAGACAAGGCCCCAGAGTCTGGTGCCATAGGTTGCCATCTGAACACAGCCTCATCAGAGATGCCCTCAGGGTTTATGAATTGTTCTGCTTGTTTTACATTTGTCCCAAATCACCTGCTACTGTTAGCTATCATTTTATTTATGTCTCCACAAATGAATACTTTTTAGAAATGCTACCTCACAGTATAATATAATGGTCAGATAGAATCCTGGGCTATAGGGAAAAACAGCTCTTATTAAAATTGTGTCTCCATCACTTAATAACTATAAGTAATATCACATTATTTAATCTCTCTGACCTCTGTTCAGAGCTCATCTATAAAATAGATGGGGGTAATAATGTTCACTAACTTAACAGGTTCTTAGAGCAGAGAATGAAATATGCAAGTATTCTGCAGAGATCTCATGTCTAACCTTCAAGAAGTTGCCCATACAATCCAGACCTGACCCAAGCAACTCCTCTCCTGACCACTAGTAGACAATAATATAATGACTTCATCTCCCTTCCCCTCATTTTACTTTTACAAAATAAACTTCTCTGGCTGACCATTAAGTAATTTAATCCCCAGGCACTATCAAGTTGAAGTCTGAATTAAGACTGTTACCCAGCTTTAAAGGACAATTTCAGGCTAGAGTGAAGACAAATTACTTGAGAAAAGAGGTTTGATTCAATTTATGCATATATTCACTGTCCCTGTGGTCAATGAACAGGGTCTCATTTAAAATTCAATTTGGAGAATTATGGTACTTCTGAATGAGAGGAGAAACATAAATGAAATGGGCCACAAAGTGGCATTAATCTATTTCATAAGGGTTAGACACAGCTTGACAAATAAGAGAAGGGTCTCTCTGAGAGGTCTCTGCAGGAATAATCCTGGAGGAAGAGTCAAAATGGTAGAAGAAGAAAGGCACTGTTTCTCTACATATTCTGATTGGTACTAGGGAGCCGTCTCTGGCAGCTTCCAGAAAGGAGAGGAAGAAGGTATGACTGAAGGGAGGCAGAAGTCAGAGAAGCTCTGTGTCCCCTTTTTCTTAGCTAGACAGGCACCAAAATGATGCAGTTATTCTCAGAGATGCTGCATTAGACCACTCACCAAAAGTTGCCTTGCGTCACAGAGAATTCTCCTTTCTCTGTATTCATAAGAATTTAATATCTAACTTCAGCCCCTTGTATTTGAAGCTGCTCCTAAAACTCAGCTTTGGCATTTGATCTCTCTCAGGAGGGTCAATTAAAGAAAGACTACTAATGTTATTTTTTCCCTTTCATGGTACAAAAGGTAACTCACCTGGCACCATGGAGTAATAATTAAAGAACCACATCCCTTCTTGCAGAAGCTATGAAGGAAGAAAATACGTTCAGAAAATAGAATTCAGACAGGAAAAGGGAAGCAACTTTTAAGCATCCACTCTGCACCTGGTTTTCTATATATCATTTCACATAGCACTCATCACAGCCCCTTGACCTGAAATTATTATATTCATTTTAAAGATGGGAGAACTGAGTTTCAAACAGGTTAAATAGCTTGGCCAAGGTCACATAGCTGCTAAGTGGTAAAGTCAGGTTAGGAATTCTAACCTGGCAAACAGTCCTAATTCAAACTCCAATGCCATAGGTAGTACCTGGGGATAAAATACTTTAATACCCAACTAACACCCTAGAGGAAGAGCTTGTTTTGCCAAAATGCAACTTGGAAAAGAAGGTAAAATTATTAGATCATTATTCACATATGATCCTTGTTCTTGACAAATCATTCTCTTTACTAAACAGAAGCAACTGTCAGATTGACCAAGAATTTCTTCTTCTTCACAAGGTTTTTAGGTTGGTGCTAAATGATTATGGCTGGTGGAAAAGTTATCCTTTCTTCATATACACAGATACACACAGAAGATATACACATACACATCAGAGAGTTTAGGAAGGGTAATCAAAAGAAATTTTATATACTCATCTTCATCACCATCATCTTCATTATCATCACAGAATAAAGCTTAACTAAACAGGTAAGGACTTTCCTTAACTACCAATTTTAACAAGCTCTTCCTTTGCCCTCAGTGGTTTTATAGTATTTGAAACAGAACTCTTAGTCCATTCTGAAAACCAGAAAAAAAAAAAAATCCACTCTTCCAAATGCTTGTCTTTCAAGTAGAACCAGACAACAAACTATAAGTTCACTAATGCATA
Source organism: Rhinopithecus bieti (assembly GCF_001698545.2). Lineage (NCBI taxonomy): Eukaryota > Metazoa > Chordata > Mammalia > Primates > Cercopithecidae > Rhinopithecus > Rhinopithecus bieti. The sequence goes on along the minus strand of NW_016803776.1, from coordinate 1,249,900 downwards.
TCTTTAGAGAAGACTGTTGAGACCTTTAATAAATGTATTTCTTTATTATCCTCCTCTATTCTTTTCTCCCTTCCTTCTTTCCCCATTCCTTTCCTCCTTCCTTGCTTCTTTCCCTTCCTCCTTTCTCCAGCAAATGTTTACTGAGTGCCTATGATACGATTAGCACTGAACAAAGCCCCAGGGATAAAACTCTCATCCAGGCCTAATGTAACCATTGAATGGAGCTGTGTGACTAGTGGAGGAGACAGAAATTAATCAAGTGACCACACAAACCATTGTGCAACGGCAATTCCTGCAGATGTACTAAAGAAGAGGTGCACAGGGCTCCTTGAGAGACTGGCTGGTCAGGGAGGGCAAGGAAAGCTTCCTTGAAGAAGGGATGCTTGATTTAAGATAAAAAGCCAACTTTTCACAGAGGATAGGGAACAATGTTCAGGCAGATGGGGCAGCATGTGCAACGGTCCTGTGGCAAGGGGAATGTGGCATACCGGAAGGAATGCACAGATGCCAGTGTAGATGAAGGACAAATGCTGAGGGTAAGTCTGTTGCAAGATGAGGTTGCAGAGATGAGTAAGAGCATAAAGGGACATGTATGTCATTTTAAGGAGTTTTTCATGAAACCCTCATAAGGGTTTTAGGTAAGAGATGACTTGATCAGGTTTGTGTTTTTAAACCTTTATTATTGCCTAAATGTGAAGAATTGATGACGCAGGGCATGTGTTTGGTAGGGAACACAAATAAGTTCACCAGCCCACCTTGAAGTTTTGTTCTCACTACATTTCCATCACCTCATCTACCTGCATGCATCCCGTGGTCACCCCATCCACCTGCATGCACCCCGTGGTCACCCCATCCACCTGCATGCATCCCGTGGTCACCCCATCTACCTGCATGCATCCCGTGGTCACCCCATCCACCTGCATCCA
>NW_016803776.1:1223858-1247711 GCF_001698545.2 Rhinopithecus bieti | reverse complement strand
TATACACACATACACACACACAAACACACACACACACACACACACATATATATATATATATATATATATATATTTTTTTTTTTATATATATACTGAACTTTGGATTTTACTCTCTATAAGCTCTCTGCATAATTTCTTCCAGGATTATCTAACCAAATTTCTTTTGCCTTCAACTCCAACTTACTGCCATCTTGCTACACCTTTTTCCTACTGTAAGCTTGTTCCTCCATCTTCTCTAAATCTCAGGATCCCCCAGATCCCTGTCTACCTCTTACCAAGCTCAAAGTTGCTGCTTCCATCTAAGTCTCTGCCATATATATCAAGGCAGTGGAGAACAGCACAAGACATAGAAGACTTTGTCTTTCATATCAAACAAGCCCAGAGAAGGGTTTGTCATAAGCAAAGGAGAAAATATCTTTCTAAAAGAATTCTTTTCCACGTAGCCCAGCAGTTTAAAGTACAGTTGGCTTTTAAAGTAGCAATTATTTCCTTTTCTTTACATATGTCAGAGTCCTTTGCTTCTGTTTTACTTACCTGAATCTATCCAATTATGCCCTATCAACACCAGAATGCAAGATGTATGAGGGCTGTTTTATAAAAAATGACTGTGGCAAACCAAAGCCAGAAATAAAGAAATTAAATGGTCAGTACCAAATTAGGAGAGAGGAGAGAGGAGAGAGCAAATACGTCCTTAGAAACAAGTAGATAAAATAGATCTGTGCATGAATTTGGGAATGGAAAAAAACAAACTAGCTGTAGGAAACAACAGCTCCCAAAAGACACTGAGAAGTGATAGCATAAATAACAATAGAGACAGAAAGGAAGACGTAAAATAGAGAATGAGAAAATATGAAGGCTCTCAAGATGAACAGAACAATTTGCCAACATGCATGTCATTTCTCTCATAAATTAACTTCCTTGATGGGCTTAATTGTTTGAACAAATGAGATGGAGCTATTTTCAGAATGATTATTTATTCTAATCACCAATTCCCTTACAGTAAAAGGAACAGCAGAGAAGCCAGGCTTTTTCAGGCTTCATCATTTTAGTTAAATATTTACACATTCCCACTGACACTAAAAGTAGTTGCTGCTTCTTGAGCCTCTGAAAGATATGGGCTTAGGGTAATAGAGAGTTTAGGTATCTGCAGGTGGGTGTCTCAGAGAAGGAAGGCATCTCTCTGTGCATTGCCTGCTGGCAAAGAGCTGGGTCCTTCTCCTCAAACCTGTTTTACCCATCACCAAGTCCAGAGTCCAATCAAACCTGCTCTCAGGACCGCCTGACCAGTTTATCTTTGAATTGTATTGAAATTTTACTTTACTTCTTTTCTAAAATTCTTAATTAGTACTCCATACTGTAATAAAATGAGAAGGATAAAGAAAAAATTATTTTATATTTATTTATTTGTGCTTTCATTAAGTCCATAGGAGCATAAATCAATTAATTTCTGTAGGATTAAGAACTAGGCTTTAGCAAGAGAAGGTTTAGTTTCAACTCCTGACTCTATCACTGCAAAGCTGAATGACCTTAGTTAGGCTACTTACTCTCTCCAAACCTCAGCTTTTTTTCCTTTAAAATGGGGACAGTACTAGTTTCTGTCTCATAAGGCTGTCATGATAATTAAATAAGGTAAAACTTTAAAACGCTTCAAATTGTGACTGTCACATGATAAACCTCAAAAGTATCAGTTATTGTTATAGTATTACTTCTTATTATGAGTAATAGATGAAGTGATGTACTTTAAGCATAGTAATTCTTCCAGATATGTATGTCTTCTTGTGGGTTCCTTCAAAAGTAGACCGAAACAAGGATTTGAGTGCAAGAAATTTGTGTGGGAAGTGCAGAGATAACCTTCAAGGACACCAGAAAGTGATATGAGGAGGGAAGGCAGTAAATACAAGCTGAGTTAAATCAGCAACCATGCTGGGTGGCTAAAGCTATTCTGTAGGGAATTTCTAGGAAATTATGGTATATCACTTAAAGATGAAGGGAGTTAACATATTTATATGCTCACTGGCTTCAGTAATTGGTTGAGGGCATCAATTACCCAGCATTTCTAGCCTACTGTTCATGGCAGTCATTTTCTGGAAAAAGCCCTTAGGCAAAGAGATACATGTACTAGAAGTTGGATAATGTCCAAAGCACAAAACAGACATCTGAAATTAATAACTCATGGCATCAAATACAGCAGCTTTCAGGATACAGCTCTGGACTAAGGCAGGTTACTTTCTTAAGTAACCCGAAAATTTAAGTGGTCTTGGAAATAATCATACCACCAGGTGGTTTCCAGCCAAGCTGGCATTTTGCAGATTTGACCCAAAAGAGAATTATATCAATTTTTTCAAAAGCATTAAGAGAAGCAATATGGAATATAAGCATCATTATAATAAAGAAATTAAAAATGGGGGGTACAGAATTTATGTATTTAAATCTTGACAGTCACATAACTAATTTATGATTTTTCTTTTTTAAGATGGAGTTCTGCTGTTGTTGCTCAGGCTGGAATGCAATGGCGCAGTCTTGGCTCACTGTAACCTGCAACTTCTGGGTACAAGTGATTCTCCTGCCTCAGACTCCTGAGTAGCTGGGATCACAGGTGTCTGCCACTACACCTGGTTTTTCTTTCCCCTTTTTCAGTAGAGATGGGGTTTCACTATGTTGGTCAGGCTGGTCTTGAACTCCTGACCTCAGGTGACCCACTTACCTCAGTCTCCCAAAGTGCTGGGATTACAGGCATGAGCCACCGCGCCTGGCCTAATTTATCCCTTTTTCACCAAGTTATACAATCTCTGAGCCTCTCTTCTTACTTTATTCAATTGTAAATAATATTTACCATTCATGGTTTTTATATTAAAGTCATTTGAACATATCAAAATGCTTTACAGTAAGGAAGTCTTACAATTGTCAGGTCTAGATAACTGAAGCTGACCCCTTTAAAAAAAACTAACAACTTTTGTGGGCCATTTTTTGGTGGAAATATTTCTATCATGATGAAAACACAAATATCTGATAAACTGTATTTGATAAATATTATTGAATTATTTCTCAGAGCTGTAACACTGCAACAGCAATGCTCTCCAGGCTAATGTGATATGTCACACTATTTGCTTTTATTCTTTCTTTTCCCTCATGGCCCCTTCTTATTGCCATTAGTTTCTATGGCAACTAAATAACTAAGCTCATTAAAATTGTAACCCAAGTTAACACCTAATACTAACCAAATAAGTGCCAGCTAGCTTGAGGATGTGCACCAACTTAAATAAGCTTGTGACTGTTATTTTTCTTGCTGCTCAGAGAAATTTTTCACTTAATTTCAGATTTTTTGCTGTATTTAAATAGTTGAGATTGTCAACAATCTGCTCATTTTATAAAAAGTAGTGTTCTACTATCCACTGACTGTGGCATTAGGGAAGATGGGGCAGAAAGGGAGTGCTTAGAGAGTCCTCTAGAGGTACCTTATTCATTCATTCATTTACTCAGTATTTCATTCATTCATTTATCCTTTCAAAAAATAATGCCCACCCCCAATGTAAACTGTAAATATAATAAATACAATAAGGAATAAAACATTTACCTCCTTATAAAGAAAAAGTCTAGAAATACAAATAAACTTGTATAACTGATTAGAATTTTATCATACTCTACATGAATTATTGTGTTTTATCAAAATTCGTGTTATAAGACAGTTACAGGTAAAGCCCTTTGGAGTTTAGTGTTCAAAGAGAGGAGAAAAAATTCTTTTAGTTTGGGAGATCAAGAATGATTCAAGAAAAGAGTTGAAATAGTAACCGAGTCTTTGAGCTTGGGTAGAATTTGGATTCAGAGAAGGTAGAGAGAAAGGTCATCAGAGGCTTAAAATGAACAAAGACATAGAAGCCTCTCCTAAGCGAATATAGAACATAGAATAAAAAGTGATCTGTTTGAGATAGATGCAAAGGAAGTTATGGGAAATAATTTTTATAGAGTAAGAGTGGCCTGAAAGTAGAAGGCATTGAAAGTCTAATAGGTTTGGACAATGGGAGACATTGAATGATTGTGAACAGGTATTGGACAAGGTCATGGCTATGTTTGGAGTGTTCTTGTATTAGGTTGAACAGGAACAGGCTGGAGTAGCAGAGACCAGTAAATAAGTGTTAGGAACAAGAGAAAAAAGAAATGAAAAAAAGAGTTATGGCTCACTGAGGAGAAGAAATCTAAATGGTGTCTCCTAAGGAAAAGACAGAGGAAGAAAGAGGAACAGTCTTGGGACCTTGACAAAAGCAGAGGGCCAATCTGTATCCCTCAGCTCCAAAAATCATTTCTTTCTCTTAGAAATGAGGTGATCCATCATGAACTCATTCTGCTTTCCACTTGCCTGTCATCAAAACATTTATCTCAAAGTAATTGCTCCTTAGTCATCTCTCTCCCTAAAGAACAAGTGCATGAATCATAATTTCTATTTTACAGCAAGAAATAAGGAGACATGAGAAGTTCTGAAATTCACTTATCATTCAAAGTTCAGGTAGGGGCTAAGATAATAACCCAGGATGTCAATGAAGAAAAACAGGTCTAAGCAGAAGAGTAGCTTACTCAAGTTCTAATAATGTATATGATAAATAATAGGCACCCAATAAATATATTATAAATTAGTGACTGAATTAATGAGAGAGTGAATAAATCAAAGAAGGCCATGAATCCTCGAATCATTTGACAAGTTATTGAAACAAGTTCTAGATGTGACAGCAAGGTTGCCTCAATCTTTTATGTTCCTATTTTTCAGTAATTTTATATGCATAACAATCTTCAACCTGTTCAAGTTGAGTCAAACTTTATTCAATCAAGTCAAAATTATCCATGTGTTATGATGAGATTTAACATACATTTGAACAACAGCAATGAGCCAGCCAGTGTACCAGACTCCATGGATATAAAGACATATAGAGGGATCTTGACCTCAAGAAGCTTACAATCTGGAAAGAAACATTATTAAATAATAATTATAAACTGTGACAGGAGTTAAAGTAGACTTTTTAAAGTTTGCAACATGAGCTCTGTAAAGAATAAAATCTGAATTCTATTTTGCTCATTCTTTAATTTCTAACTTTTTAAAAATCAGAGGAATGGCAATAATAATCTTTGACTATTTCACAGGGTTATTGTAAGGGATTTTCTGAGTTAAAAACTTTGCATACCTTACCTTAATGTGAGATGCTATTACAATTACTTAGATATGGCATTATTGCCTCAACATTTCAAATAAGCTAGTAGCAAAGTTTTTCAGATCTAGAAACTGATGAAAGCAGCATCCATTGACCAAAATCTCAAAAAGTTCTCTCCAATTATAGAGTTTGAATGACTAGCTAAGGAGGAAATTCTGTCACCAGAATTTAAACTTTTAGGTAGAACTTTTCAGGCAGACAATTTTTCACCCCAAAACTTTTCAGGCAGACAATTTTCTCTGAGAAATGACAGATAACCAGTCCCTTTAAATATGTCAGGCCACATAAGAAATTAAAAAATTCAATCACTTAAAACCAAATTATTTAAAATGATATATAATATTGCAGTAAGTAGTAGCTCCTTTTTGCTTTGACTCAGATGACAACACTTGAATTCTGATTACATTCAAGGCAAAGAGATGTATTTTTCATACCAACCTTGAATTGCATTCCTGCTGTGGCCTGACATGGAAAAATTGTTAGGGTTTATATACAAAAGCTCATCATGAAGAAATGAAATGCTTTTTAAGTAAGTTTGCTTCTGGACAGAAAATGAAATTCATATCTTACCTCTGATGAAGGCTGAGCACAGCTTGAGTCTGGGACACCTGCAAGAGACAACAGCGGGAGGTGGATTTGGTTCATGGAATGTTTTCGGCAATAGTTCACTTTGTATGCAAGTCTCAAACTGGATTCTTCACGAGGTAAGCTAGTAAACTGGATTGCATATTGCATGGATTTATAATTCATGGTATTAAAACAGAACAGTGAAGTAAAATTAAACAGAAAAGCAACTTCTTATTTTCTTATTGCAGAGCTACACCCACCATAAGCACCTTAAATATTGCATCTGTGCCCAATTATTATCCTGGAATTAATGAATATGTGAAGTTTGGAACCAGAAGAAATCTTGAAAATCATCCTCTTCATGATGCCAGTCCTGATACCTTGTCATTTTTATTTTTTAGATGAAGAAATTGACAATAAGAAAAGTGAAGTTTCTGTCCTAAGAAATGGAAAAGAAAATACAGTGCATTGAGCTTCTGCCATGTGCCAGACACATTATCTATGGGTGCTGTGTGTCACAGATTAACCTCATAAGGCCAGTTCCCCAAGGTGAAGTGGCTATTTCAATTTTTGCTCATCTTTTACATCATTTTGTAGCATAGGGCCTCACACTTAGCAGTTGCTCAATAAATATGTATGGCATGAATTAATAACTGTTTTATTAAAGACAAAGACACAGAATAAGCCAGTGGCAGAATATGACTTAAGATTCAATTCTCCTGACACCTAAAGCCCTGTCCTTTTTATTGTGTCACAAACTCATCCACAAGTTTTCTGAGTATATGCTACCAAAGACAAGTCTTTGAGAGCAATGAGTCCCTGTTATATCTACTCCTGGGTGAATCCACACAAAATAGGTCCCTGTCTTATTTCAAGTTAAAACTTATTTTCCAGCATTTTGGGTAATATCTGGTAATTGTTTGCTGCTCTGTCTTTTAAAATAAATTTCATTAATAGCCATTATTAAAATGTCAAAAAAACAATAGATGTTGCTGTGGATGTGGGGGAAAGGGAATGCTTATACACTGCTGAAGGAAATGTGAATTAGTACAACCTCTATGGAAAACAGTATGGAGATTCCTTAAAGAGCTAAATTAGATCTACCATTCTATCCAGCAATTCCACTACTGGGCATCTTCCTGAAGGAAAAGAAGACATTATATTCAAAAGACACTTGCATGTACATATTTATAACAGCACAATTCACAATTGCAAAGGTGTGAAACCAGGCTGGGCGTGGTGGCTCACATCTGTAATCCCAGCACTTTGGGAGGCCGAGGCGGGTGGATCACCTGAGGTCAGGAGTTCGAGACCAGCCTGACGAACATGGAGAAACCCCATCTGTATTAAAAATACAAAACTTATCCAGGCGTGGTGGTGCATGCCTGTAATTCCAGCTACTCGGGAGGCTGAGGCAGGAGAATCACTTGAACCCAGGAGGCAGAGGTTGCAGTGAGCCGAGATCGCGTCATTTTACTCCAACCTGGGCAACAAGAGCGAAGCTTCATTAAAAAAAAAAAAGATGTGAAACCAAACTAAGCACCATTGACTAATGGGTGGATAAAGAAATCGTGGTATATATACACCATGGAATACAACTCAGCTATAAAAAGGAACAAAATATGTATTTTGTAGCTACTTGGATAGAGCTGGAGGCCATTATTCTAAGTGAAGTAAACAAGAGTGGAAAACCAAAAACTGTATGCTTTCAATTATGAGTGGAGGCTAAGCTATGAGTTATGCAAAGGTATACAGCATGATATAATGGACTTTAGAGATTCAGAAGGATGATGGTGGAAGTGGGGCTGGAGATAAAAATCTGTACATTAAGCACAATGTACACTAGTCAGGAGACAGGTGCACTAAAATCTCAGAATTCACCACTATATAATTCATCCATGTAACAAAAAAACCACTTGTACCCCACAACCTATTGAAATAAACCTAAAAAAAAATCAGTGAAAATTAGAAATACTATTTTTCCACATACACCATCAGAGGGCTTGCTATTCAACCACAAGATTATTTAAAAGGAATTTGGGGCTATAAGTTCATTAAGCCTTGTGCTCTTCTAATTAAACAACTTCAAACTTAAAAAATAAACAAATAAAATAAATGTCATTAGGAGATATGCTTTTTAAATAGTTTGATCAAGGTAAAGTCTAGAATAATAAACAATCCAGTCCAAGCAGCATGCCCATAGTGGTTTAGAAAATTAAACGATAGTCTTAAGAATAAGAACAAGATTAAATAACCTCTGACATCCCATTTAGCTTTAATATTCTATAGCACTGTTTAAATTAAAATTTTGGGAAATGACTGGGCGTGGTGGCTCATGCTCGTAATCCCAGCATTTTGGGAGGCCAAGGCAGATGGCTCACTTTAGTTCATGAGTTTTAGATCAGCCTGGGCAACATGGTAAAACCCCATCTTTATTTTAAAAAAATAGCTAGGGATGGTGGCAGGTACCTGTAGTCTCAGCTACTAAGAAGGCTGAGGTGGGAGGATTGGTTGAGCTCAGGAGGTGGAGGTTGTGGTGAGCTGAGATCACACCACTGCACTCCAGCCTGGGTGACAGAATGAGGTCCTGTCTCCAAAAAAAAAGAAATTTAAATTGAATGTTATTATTTAAATTAGAAATAATGATAATTAATTTAAATAATTTTATTATTTAAATAATACATAATAAAAGTTGGAATTAAACAGCATACAAAGTTTACAAAAAATTTCCATAAATACAATTATTGTGATGACTAAATACTACAAATACTCTACTTAGAATAACGCCTGGCACACAGAGCCTATCAACAAAAATTTGCTTTCCTCATTATTATTATTGATCATAGCAATAGTTGGATTTGCAATTTGAAGTTAGTGAACCATAGGTAAAGGCATCAAGTGAATTGGATTTGAGTTAGGTTTCTCCTTCTACTAGGTGTGTGTAATCTGGAGAAACTTATGTAACAATTCTGAGTTGTAGTCTGCTCACCTGGAAAATGAGGACAATACCCTTCTCATGATTGCTGCGAAAATTTAAAAAGATGCTGTCTGAAAAAACTAACGGTAATAGAGCCTCATAATAGCAGGGACAAAACAAATGTTGCTCTTTCAATAATTTTATTATTGTTATTGTTGTTTAGTCACAATATTCAAGTGAGAGTTTCTGCTATATTCATTTTATTGAAGAGGAAACTGAAGTTTGTAGAGGGAAAAATAACTTGAACATGTTCACCCAACCTCTAAGGGGGGCAGAACTCAGATGATAAATTAGATTTACTGATTCTTCCTTTTTTTTTTTTTTTTGAAGATGGAGTCTCGCTGTGTCGCCCAGTCTGGAGTGCAGTGGCGTGATCTCCACTCACTGCAAGCTCCGCCTCCCGGCTTCATGTCATTCTTCTGCCTCAGCCTCCCAAGTATCTGAGACCGCAGGCATCCACCACCATGCCCAGCTAATTTTTTTGTAATTTTAATAGAGACGGCGCTTCACCATGTTAGCCAGGATGGCCTCGATCTCCTGACCTCGTGATCTGCCTGCCTTGGCCTCCCAAAGTGCTGGGATTACAGAAGTGAGCCACCACGCCAGGCCCATAGATCTACTGATTCTTAAGCAACCCAGTATCCACTTAGGCCAAATTTCTTTGCAGAAAATAGTTATTTCCTGCCATGGCTTGTTAGTGAAAGCTTATAGGTCTATATACAATAGGTTAATAGATTAATATTTTTGTTGGCTTCCAGAGGCTAATAGGTTAATATTTGTTGGTTTGCAGAGTCGCAATGCCTTAAACAGGCACGTTTCATAAGTGCATCTTTTGAAACAAAACTCTTGTGATACTTAGAAAAAAAAATGGAAGAGGATTGTGTCTATGTCTCAATTTGAGAAGTGCTCTATATCTTAATCACCTGATTTAGATTCACATGTATATTAGTATATCAAAGGAGTCCCACACAGGATACTTAAAAAAAGGAATCTAACTCTATTTGGCTCCAGATTTCCTGAAGTATTTGAACACAGAAGACCTCTTAGGAGCCCACAGAACCCATTTTGGGAAATATCACCTTCCATGATGCTGGGAATTACAGATATATTGGCAAATTGTTAGGAGAGATAATGAAGAACAAGATAGAGTTTTACTTTCCTTTCAAATTCCACAATGTATATGGATACCTGATGTACATTATTATATTTGAGATTATTAAATACCTTGCTATAACTTTTGAAATACAAAATGAGAATGATAGTTAACAGGAAATACTGGACTAAGGTCGAAAAATGTAGGTTATTGTCCTAATTTTTATAACTAACTGTATCTTTACAGGATTGCCTTGCATTAAAATCCTTTCTCTGCCATTTAACAGTCATGTGACTTTGGGCAAGTCTATGAAGTCTACAAGCCTCCACTTACTCATGGGCAAAGTAAGGATAGTAATAAATACCTCTCATGGTTGCTACCAAGTTGACTGTAAAATGGGGCTGATATCACCTACTTGAGATTGTAAGGATGAGGATAATGCATGCAAAATACCCATCAGAGTTGAAGCATGGTAGACATCCAAACATTTTTAGCTGTAAGTATGACCACTTTAACACTTCTCATCTGTACTTTTCTTTTTCAGTAAACTAGTTGATTCAACACCTGCCCATCACTCAGTGTTGCTGCCCCCAGTTCCATTTTTTCATTCATTGATTCATTTGTTAATTCTCTTTTCCTTTTATGTGTTAAGCAGTTGATAACAAACTGTATACATTGGAAGAAGCACACGGCATAGATGAAAATGGTATACTCCTGGCATTTAAAGAGTACACAATTCAACGAAGATAACAAATGCTACTTCAGATAGACATTGTTTAGGGCCAAAAAAGAGATGTGTAAGAGGTATTATGAGAACACAGCAGAATGGGAAAAATTACTCCTTCCAGAAAGAGACAAAGAGATATTGGGAATGTTTCCCTGAAAAAATAATCTTTGAAATAGACCTTAGAGTTTGAAGAGGTGCTCATAAGGCAAGAACTTGTATCACTAAACACTGCTACCATGTATTAGTCTTTAAAATATGCCAGGAATGTGGAAAGTTGTAAATCCACATTAGCGGCAATCAGGACTGATAGTGATGTCCCCATGTTAACCATCTTGGTAAACATATTCTGAGAGATGACTGGCTGCCTCATCCCTAAATGTCCCCCCTCAGAGGATTGACATCACAATGTGATTGGGCTCTATAAATTATTCTTGTTACTTTTATCTTCATTCTTTCCCAATTCACATTTTGATTAAATGTTAAAAAGAAACTATGTGGCATCTGAGAAAGAAAATAATCATCAATGAAAAAAAGGATAACTTCTTACTTCTCTATTTCCTAATGTGTCTTCATTAACACACTGCTGTGGTCTGAATGTTTGTGTTTCCCCAGAATTCATATGTTAAACTCCTAACCCCCAAAGTGATAAAGGAAGTGGGACTTTTAGGAAGTAATTGGGTCATGATGATGGAACTCTTTTGAATGGGATCAGTATCCTTACAAAAAATGATCCAGAGAACGCTGCCCTTTTCACTGTATGAAAACACAGCAAGAAGGCACAATCTTATAAGTCAGAAAGCAGGCCCTTACTAGACACCAAATCTGCTGGTGCTCTGACCTTAGATTTCCTAGGCTCTGGAATTGTGAGAAATAAGTTTCTATCCGTTGTAAGGCACCCAGTTATAATATTTTGTTATAGCAACTTGAACAGCCGAAGACATACAGCTTCTCAAATTACAGCTGTCTTTAATATCTGCATGTATGCCGTTTTAGTTCCTTATTCTAAATTTTAGCATTTTATTTTTAATTTAAAAAAACTTGTATTTCCCCTTTAAATCATGGCAAACACATAATTCATATGTTATCTTTTGTTTTGAAAAAAGAGGATGTTTTTCTGTGCCAGGTATGTGTAACATTTATTTTAGCTCATGTCTTCTACTTCATTAAGGTTAAAATTAGACTGGCTTGTAGTATTTCTCAAAGGGAATTAAAATTTCCAGGGTGCTTACATTCCAAAATTCTATTTTGGAACTGATTTCTTAAGTTGGCTATTAAGTTGACTCACTGGTCTGGGTCTTACTTTGGCAATCACTTAGCTGCTCTGTACTTCCTTTCTTTTCCAAGAAGATCTGGGGATCATGGTGAAGGGCTCACATAGCAGCAGGTAACTCAGCCAGCTATCAAGGCACTCAGTCGAACAAAGGGAAATTTACAATATTATAGCTTACTCCCCTCAAAATGTGGCTGTATTTATAATTAGCACTTTTCCCTTTCTAGTCACCTCTTTTTTAATAATCCGAGGGTGGGGGCACTGAAGATGACTTTTTTTTTTTTCCTACCTTATGTGTGCATTCTTCTAACAAATATTTATTGAGAACCTACTGTGTGCCAGGTGCATTTCTCAACATTGGCAATACTCTAAGAACAAAGCAAATTACCTACTCTTACTTTTTTTGTTTTGTTTTGTTTTTTTGTTTTGTTTTTTTGTTTTGTTTTTCCTTTGTAAAGGAGTAGGGATAGAAATAGCTGCCTTGAATCCTTGTTAGAAGAATTAAATGAGACTTGTGCAGAAAGCACATAATAAAGCACCTTATACACCACTAGTAATAATATCATCCCCACCAAGATGAAAAATAATATTAAAAGGAAGCTTAGCCTTCCTCTGGACAATACCAGAGCAAAAATATCCCTTACCTTCTACCAGTGAAGGCAAGAATAGTAGCAACTAGGAGACAGAAAATAAATAACCAAAAAAAATTATGATAGATTATCAAAGTGTTAAGAAAACAAAGCATGGAAAAGTTGGTAGGGAGTAGGATAGCTACGGGAGAACAAATTGTACATTGAATCATTGAAGACATGCCCACAACCTACTTCATAGTGCATGACAGCTGTAAAAATCAACAGGAAAGAATGCCCATAGGAACCATCTTTCACACTTCATAGAGTTATATCAAAATGTATTTATAGGATGAATTAATCCTTGCTTTTTTTTCTTTTGGAATAATTTCTTTTGTGCATTCTATGAAAAAACAGAATTCACTCTAAAAAGGTATAATTATTATGATGAGTATAAATTTACAAGCTCTGAGCAATAAACCAAATTAAAGGTGAGAAAGCTGCCATGGAATCTCAATCTTGTAACCCAGGCTGCTAGAAACCGACATGATGGTGATCCCCAAATGGAAACCTGCCAAACGATAACTCCAAAGAAAGGCACAGTCATTCTAGCTCAACAGACAACAACAACAACACCCCCTGTTTCTTCATAGAAGAAATCTTCTTCTGGTCCATTTGCATGTGCTATAGAATTTGTACATCTAGAGGGGATTAATAGACTCGTTCTCTGGGCCCATGTGTGCTTTTGGAATGAAATCTCTGCCCTCAGGTGGAAATTAAGAACAAAAAAAGAGAGGTTGGTGCGTTGTTTAGGTAGAGGAAAGATTCTTGTTGATATTCCCTAACCAGGATACTTGTTTCCTACCATTTAATAAATGGAAGTGAGGAAGGAAATTAGAAGGATCTGCTATTACACTTGATAATTGAGATAGCTACAAAAATTTAACAGCATGCCTGTGGAAAGGGTCCTAACATGGAAACAAGATGGACCAAGAAAAAGCTCTCTTTAGTGTTGATATTTGTACTGACTGCCCTCCCCCTCCTAATCTTCCATACTTGACTTCTCCCTCTTGATTTTTCCCTTCTATCCCTCACCCTCCACAAGCTCCCTTAGAAGGCAGTTATCATGTGCATTATGTCCTTAGCCAAGGGAATACATGGAGCCCAATTCAGTAACCTGGGTGACCTATGAGTAAGTCATTTTTACTTTCCTTTCATTGTGACCCAGTATTCCTTGCCCTAGGAAACAAACTTGTTTCCCATTTTTAACTCAAGTTTCCATCTTAGACAACCTTCTGAGAATTTATTTCCCCAACTTTCTTCTTAAACCTGAGGTCTCTCTTATTATTGTTGCTGTTGTGATGATGAATATGAGAGTGGTAATATTTTTGCGCCAGACATTTATTATATTCTTCATGTATATATTCTTCATTAATCTTCACATGAAAAATTCAAGGTAGCGATTTTACTTTGTGTGTATTATGCAAAGAATTATGGATATGGCTTTTGGGCAGAGTTAACCTCAATCAGATTCATAAAAGCCCATAAAATTTTATGGGAGATGTACCAGCTTGGACTAAAAAAATAGAACTCAAAATGAAGAGGCCACTAGTTCTCCAGATTTCAACAAGAAAAAAGCATGATGATAAAGCTACCTAGCTACACACATGGAAAACTAATTATATCTTAGTGGGCACAGACATAAGCCCACAGCTCAGAGCCAAGAGCAGAAGAAAACAGGATAAAAGAATTACTTTCAGGAAGCAGAAGTTGGTCCTAATATAAGAACATGTTTTTCTAGAGTTGAAGAACCTGACAATATGGGCCCTTCAAGCTTGATGCTGCAATTAGGATGAGACATTTGTGGGTCCTGTGATGGAGTTGAATATATTTTGCACATAAGAGAAATGTGAATAATTTGTGACCAAAGAGCTAGAAATTTACAAAGGTTACTAGTCAATTGTGGTAAATTGCAAAACACAGCCATATTCTTCCATTTCTATTATACAAGCCTCTTTGAACTATGACTTTGGCATTTGTCTCATCAGTATGTGCAACCTACTTTTTCACTTCTTGCACTTGAGATGAACTGTGATTAGCTTTAACAAATAGTATGTAGAGGAAGTAACATTGTATGACTTCCAAGTCAAGGCCTCTAGAGCCATTGCAGCTTCTTCCCTTTTTCAAAAGCTGAGGCCACCTTGCTGTGAAAAAGGCCAGGATTAAAAACCATAGACGAAGGGAGAAGTTGGTCATCTAAGCTGCTTCACCCAACCCTTGTCATCCATCAGGTAACTGTGGCTGCCTGAGGAAGCCGAGGTGAAATCTGAAGAAAAACCACTCCATCAATCTACAGAATCATGAGAAAAAATAAACCTTTTTTTAAAGCCACCCTTTTACGGCTTAGATTCAGCTTTGTTATTCACCCATAGATAATGAAAACACCCTGTGACACACGTGAAATTATGTAGCTATCACCTATCTCTAACATCTGCAACAGAGATATGATAATACCAGTTTTCCCTTCTTTACACAGGTATTAACATAATTAAAGGAGGTCCTGAGCATTTGAGTAAAGCTGAATAATAATGCTTTAATTTATACTGCCTCCAATATTTTTCAAAATAATATTACATTCAAGTAATATTATTCAATATAAATCTTGGCTACAAATTTCTCAGAAGAAACATCTGTATCAATAGTAGTAAGAAAGTGGCAAGTGGCTCAATAGCTGGGACAGCACAGAAGAAAGGAAGGAAGGAGAAAGAATTAACTCTGAACTATCAACCAAAACAAATAAATTGACTAAAATAAACATAAATATTATTTTGTACTTAAGTATAAAGCTTAAGGTAAGTTAAACCTTGATGTTACAGAAGCACAGATACCAGTGTTGGAAACATTTCACAAGACATGGGATTCAACCTCTTATACAGAATTCAGGCCAGTAAATACCTAGGCTTGGTTGCACACATTTAGCAATAAATAATTTGCTTTCTCACTAAGTAATATAGTTTATTTCAATGCAGCTAAAAATGTTAGATTGTCCCTCTTTTGCACTGAAATCTGACAGTTTACAAAGAAAAAAATCTCACTAAAGATTTTCATTTACCTAAATCAGATTTCCCCAGATGTTAGCCTCAAATAAGATTGACCAGACCCTCCTGTAGTACTTGTAAACATGTATATTCCAAGTTCATTTACCCTGACATGCTCAATCTGGATCCCAGAATTTTTCAGTTGTGTGCTAGGTCATTCTTATGTGCACAGAGGCCTGAGAACCTCTGCCTTATGCTCTAAGTTCCTCAAGGATAGAAACAACATCCTATTTGTCCTTATATCTCCAGCCGTTGGCATACTCCCTGGTATATATGAGAATTCAACCACTTTTCTCAAAGAGGAGTGAATGGAAGTGTAAATGATGAATGAATGCCTTGTACGGCTCTCAGATTTGAATACTATCATGTCTCACCAGTCTCTGTTTCAGTTTAGATAGCATTTTAAATGGAGCCAAACCACACACATGACTTTAGGCAGGTTAAATTTTAGAGATATGACCTAATGCCAAAGTCCTAATTCTTACCACAGGGTAAGTGGTTAACATACAGTTGTTGAAATATTTTGTTTTGAAACTTTTGCTAGTCTATTTTCCATTATTTGTTACAATATACTCAGAATAATTGGATTTTTGTCCTGATAACTGAGATTTTAGTTAATCCTTTGGTTTGACAAACTGTTGATGACTCTAGTCCTTCTGTATAGGAGGGATTTGTCAATCTCTTTCCAAAATTGTCACCTGGCCCCAAGAGTACCTAGCCCAGTGGTTGAGTTTCTTTGAACTGCTGCCTGACTCCCTTGCAGCTGCCTTCCCAGACTCGAGTGGCACCTATTCTTGCACATCCTATTTCTGTGATATACTCCTCAGCCCTTCCTGAAAGTAACTACTGTCCTGAAACCATTGTCTACTCCTATTTCTTCATAATATCATTCCCTAACTCCCTCTGCCTTTCATTTATAGCTCACCTTCAGAATCCAGATTCTATTACCTGAATCTTTCCACTGAAGTGGAATATCATCATATTTGACTGCTTTATTCATTTCCAGTTTGTGGACCAGAGTACAATGTGCCTTGCAAATAATGAAATGGTAGGAAATCATTTCTCTAATTGGATTTGGAAGCTGAGAGTTTAAACTAATTATGTCCCATTCTTCTTTTCCAGTTGTGCTTGGAATCTGGAGTCAGCCAGAAATGGACTTGAGACCAGACTGTACCATTAACACGTAAAAATTACCTAACTCCTCTAAATACCACTTCCATCCGCAAAATGGGAACAACATTAGTATTTCTTCATTAGATTGGTGCCAGATAGTGTGCTTTGCACACTGCCAGGTACACAGTAAATTTTTTATAAGTGGTAGCGTATTAAACTGTTCTAGCATTGCTATGAAGACATACCTGAGACTGGGTAATTCATAAAGAATAAAGGTTTAATTGGCTCATGGTTCCACAGGGTGTACACGAAGCATGATAGTGGCATCTTCTCAGCTTCTGGAGAGACCTCAGGAAACTTACAGCCATGGTGGAAGGTGAAAGGGGATCAGGCATGTCACAATGGTAGAACAGAAGCAAGAGAGACAGTAAGGTGCCACACAGTTTTAAACAGCCAGATCTCACAAAAGTCATTCTCTATTGCGAGGACAGCACCAAGGGGTTGCTGCTAAACCACTGAGGGAAAACACACCCCCATGATGCAGTCACCTGCCACCTGGCCCCACCTCCAATACTGAGGATTACAATTCAACGTGAGATTTGGGTGGGGACACAGATTCAAACTATATCAGGTACTATTGTTAGGACTCTGTATGGATCCTCTCCAGGAGTCCATCATCTAACATATGGCAATAAAGTGTTAGGAAACAGTGCAGGCATTTTTCAGTTTCTTCTAAGATAAGAATGCATCTGTATCATCCCTAGCGCATAACTCCTCTTGCCTAAAAATAGAGCACCTTCTGCTTTGTGTCAGGAACTATCATTATTCCATTAGCAGCTTTGCTGAAAGCCACCGAGAGCTCAGCAGAACCACTGTGTCTGCAGCTTGCTCTTTGACCCCCTAAAGGACCACAGGGACTGAATTTCATTCCACTCTCTGGTACATCAGGCCACACATCCCTCACAGCTCTCCTTGTCACTTACAGCTCATACCTTATTAATATATGTATCTCTTCTTGCTAGATAGGAGGAAATCCTAGAAACCACCAAGGTCATGCTTATGATAACTGATCAATCCATTCATTCATTTCAAGGAAGTGACTAATTACAAGAAGGTTACAAACATACTGAAAAACAATGTATGCTGGTTAGGAAATTTGCATTCTGGTTTCTCCCTGTGATAAGAGAGACAGATGACAGTTTAGGACAGCTATGGGCTACTAGTTTGTGACAGCTGAATAAATATTAGTATTTGGCCCTGATACAAAGTCTAATTCAAAAGGGAGCTGCTTCCATTTTTTTTCCTCTAACTTCAGGAATTATGGATTTGACTAAGTGAAAAAAAGTAATGTAAAGCTTAACAATGGTGAGGTAAAAATGATTATAAAATAACTACAGATGTGCATTTGCTGAGTATTCACTATATGTCATCCATTATATTAAGGGAATAAGGCATACTAGTCACTTAATGTGTAGAAAAGTTAAGAAGTAAATATCTGTATTCTACTATATAGAAGAGGGAAACTAATTCTGATAGGTTGGGCATTATGTCTAACGCCCCCAGTGAATGGGAGGTAGAGCCAGGATCCTAGCACTGATTATGTGGCTCCGGAGTCAGACATGGGCTCAAGACCAGCAAATGTTTTCTATAAAAGGCCACATAGTAGACATTTTAGTCTTTGTGGGCTGTATTTGTCACAACCACTAATTCTACTCGGATAATGAAAAAACAGCCACAAACAATATGTAAATGAATGAGGGTGGCTATATTATAATAAAACTTCAAAGAAACAGGTATATAGCATACTCCTGCTCAACACAATGAGTACACTGAGCTTTATGAAAGTAGCCAGCACTCTCTTACAAATTTGAAACTAGATGGGCTTTGAATGAAGATTCTGCCTCCCCATCACCTTATCAACCTTCTCCTTTGGCCCCAGGCAGTGGGATGAGCCTTGAAAGAAGCTGTAATGTTTACTCTTGCTGTAAACGAAGCCAATGGAAACTTGGCCCTTGATCAGCAGCCTTTCAGCCTGGACAAAGTTGGGTCAGAGTAAATGTATTTGTTCATCACCTTCCACCTTCAGGTTAACTCTTTTACATTTCCTAGCAACAAAAGAAGGGAAAATAAATAAATAGTTTTTTCAAACTGAAATTCTTGTATGGACACCCCAATAGGAGAGTGGCAATTCTGACAAACTCTTTCATCTCGCTGTTAGACACTGCACCAGAACCACTGAGTAATTAATTGATCACTATTTATTACAGTGTCCTACTTCCTGATGAAATAATCAGTCATTACTAAGTAGAGAGGCTGTGTCATGCAGTGAATGGACTCTGAAGCCAGATCTCCTGGGTTCAAATCCTGGCTCTGACATTTGATCGCTATATGACCTTGGAAAAATTAACTCATTTTTCTGTGTCTCCACTACATATCTGTAAAAGGACGGCGATTACTAAATTCATAGTGTTTGGTAAGAATTAAATGAATTGATATATGCATAGTAAGTGTTTGGAAAAGTACCTGATGCAGGCAAACACACGATAAAGACTAGCTATTTTTATTAAAGAACATGGGGGGAAAATCTCAATTTGGCCATTTTTTTTAGTAAGGAAATATTGATTGAGCTTATACTCTCAACAATGGTTCTTCTGAATAAGATTAAGGAGCTTAAACTCCAGTAGCCATTATAATTTTGAGCTCTGTCAGGGTGATTTTGGAAAAATGATGTGCCAGTTGCATTAAAACACTGTAAGTATAATTGCCTTAATTCACTTTAAGTTCCTTGGTATATATCAGCAGCATCTATCAAAAGTCTCATGTGCGCATTTCTGGAATATAGTGAGGAAAACACAAGATGGTATATCTCAGGTGGAGCAAGAACTAGAATACGATTCTGAAGTGAAATATAAAATCAAAACTATCAGAGAAAACACCGAGGAACTGCAATTCATAATAATCACTTACTTAGATTGTAGTTAAGGTCATGAAATTGTGGTGGCCCCATACTCTTCAATGGATTAAATTCCTTTATGATAAGTTATAACTGATTTTTATCCCTAGGCAGAAGTGGAATCTAGTAGTATCCAAAGCTTTTTTGTGTGACAGTGGATAAGAATTATGCTATTTACAATACATGTAACCTTAAGAATCATAATCTGTAAATTGATATTCTCATTTGTAAAATAAGTATTCAAATAATAATGGCTGTCTCATTACATTATTATGCAATGTACATGAGATAGCACATGTGAACTACCTAGTATGGAGCCAGTTACAGAATAAACTTATTTTATTTTTATTTTTGAGACAGAGTCTCACTCTGTCACCCAGGCTAGAGTACAGTGGAGTACAATGATGTCTCACTGTGACCTCTGCCTCTTGGGTTCAAGTGATTCTTTTGTTTCAGCCTCCCAAATAGCTAGGACTGCAGGCACAAGCCACCAGGTCCCAGCTATTTTTTCTGTATTTTTAGTAGAGACAGGTTTTGCCATGTTGTCCAGGCTGGTCTCAAACTCCTGACCTCAGGTGATCCACCCACCTCAGCCTCCCAAAGTGCTAGGATTACAGACATGAGCCATCGCACCCGGTCTAGAATGAACTTTTAAAAATCTTTCCCCACCGAGCTCAGAAATGTCTACTGTCTAGAGTCTTTATCACAATGGAGTATGTCCTATATTATTCAAGCCTCTTCAGCTCCTAAAGAGGGCATATTGAGATCCACTGGATACTGTGGCAGCCTTGAAAACATTGTGCACAGAGCTCTTGCTATGGGGAATATAATTGGTTGATAGTCCCAGAAGCTTCCCTTTTGAATTTATTCCCCACATTCATGCCAAGGCTCCACCTTCTATGGTCCACTCCCGTCAATGGCTGAGCAAGATGAAAATACTAATGCAGGTCCATTCTGTGAGACACCGGATTCTTTTAACCAAAGTGCCTCTGACTTGAGGATGTCTCATCAGCATAGTCAGCACTTTCTTTGAGTTATTATAAAGCCTCTAGACTGAGACTCTCCCTGCACTGTGCTCCTTCCTCACTCTCTCTTGCACAAGCGTCAAACCTGCATGGTGGGGTGAAGTCTCCTCTTCCTCCTCTGGCTCCCCATCTGATCCTTCACAGACATTTCCCCCAAAAAATGCAGCTGAATTTCACTGTATCACCTACTTTTTGTAGGACCCAAAATGATACAGACAGTCAGAATTTATTTATATACATCCTGACCTAATAGGGTTTAACTGCCTTACCCTTATTCCTGGCTGTATTTTTTCAACTTTTCTATTAATTATTCTATTAATTATTCATTACAAACCTACTCTATATAGAGCACTTTATATAGAATTTTCAAGACTATGACTTCTGCTCTAATTCCAAGTTAGATTCTCATGTCCAACTAGTCAATTCTGCCAGAAGTCAGTGTTTTTACTGCTTTGATCAGCAATACCGTTATTTCCCCTCACCCACACACAACACAGTGTACTGTGAACTCTGGTCCTTCTTTTGTAACTTCCCATTGGCTGCCCCATCTTGCTAATGAAGTTTTTCTGGGCCTCACGGCACCTTCCAAAATGGTCTGTACAAATCATGTAATTGTCAGGAGATATCTGATTTCTTAATGGTGATTATTAAATGTGAGACTTATAGAGACAAATCCTTTATTACTGGATTTAAGAAGGAACTTAGACATGAACTTTTCCAATCATGACTTTTCACAGATGAGGAGTCCAAGGACAAAGATACTAAGAGACTTTGTTGAGGTCAAGCACAGAATGGAAATGAGACCAACAAAAAAAAGAAAAAGTGCTGTCCTCCCAAAGAAACAAAAAGCCTAAATAGTAGATGCAGCAACTTTCTGAAGAGCTCCAGCACCCACAACTGAAGACAATAAACAGGAATTTCAAAATGTCATGTCGGGACAAGGGTTCCAAAAAAGAAAAGGCTGGATGCTTTTAAGGAGTTTTGTATAATAAAAAAACTGCTAATAAAATTATGAGTAAGAAAAGCATCTAGACAATCAAGTGCTTAATAAATAGATTTTAGACATTAAGGGTTCTTGCTTGAATATTTGACTACAGGCTCAAATATAACAATGAGTGTTCCGATAATCACCACATGCAAATATAGCCATGTAGGCCTTCCAGGTAAGAAGAATGTAATTTATATGAAAGGACATTTTTGTTTTCCTAACAATAAAATTGGATAATTTACCTATGAAATTGTTATCTTTTTCTATAAACATAATAAATATATTTTTTCTCCTAGAGGGAGAGTCATCTTTTTGTCTTTGTTACGTACAGCTCTCTACTTCAACATTAACCATACATTAGGACAAGAAAATTTTCTTCCATGAGGGGAAAATTTGATTCATTTCTTGATGTTACATTGGCTATTTTCATTTCTTAGACCAATGATCTACAAACCCTAATGAGCATATCACACAGAGCTATCAGTAAAATTTTTGAGTATGCATTTCCCAAGAAATAGTGATTTATAAGGTATACACAAGTAGTATATTAGTTGAACATATTGTGAATATTATAATAAAGAAAAATAGATTTTGAGGAAGGATGAAATAAATATTAATGAAATCTCTAATATTTTCTGTTATCTTCCTCATGGATCATTTTGAATATCCCACTTTTTAGACCACTGGTCTATTCTGTGAATGAAGAAATAAATACCCTCTGTATTTAATCAAAACAAAATTCCATTTCATTTCTTTGTATTCATAATTCTATCAGGATGCATTCAAACCACTTTTTCTACTATCCTAGCTCTTGACATTCCTTAGGTTATCCGTATAGATAATACCTCACTAAACCTCCTAGATCAAGGCTTACAAACAAGCTGACAATGGTAAAATTAAACCAATAAACATATTATGCATGGACTAAACACTGTTGCTTAACTATCTGAACTCTAAACTCTATAGGAAGTGAAAGTTCTATCATTTACATAATCCCTACCATTCTTTATTATCTCATGCCTGTCCGACTTCACTCATTTACATTGTGGCAGATTTAAAATAACCACAAATTATTTGATGCTCTTCCAAGCCAGAGGTAAGTTTATTGCTTCTCCCTTTGAATCTGAGTTAGCCCTGTGATTTGCTCTGATCAATACAATGTAGTGGGAAATGATACTGTATAAACATATGATATATGCAACTTCTGTTTTCACACATTTCCCATTGAATTCCAGATGCCACTCTGTAGGAAGTCTAGGCCATATGGAGAGGCTATGTGGAGGATAACTGATGCACTACAATTAATACCCCAGCTGAGCTCCTAGCTGATAGCCATTACCATTCGCAAAATATTTGAGTAAGTAATCTTAGACATTCCAATCGATTCAAGCCTCTTGATTATTACTGAAGTGGTTGACAACACATAGGAGCAAAGGATTCACCTGCTGAGCCCAGCTCATGTAGAGAATTTTGAGTGAGAATAAATGGCTGTGATTGTTCTAAGCCAACAAGTTGTAGGGTGGTTTCTCACATGGCAATAGAGAACCAAAATATCTATTATCTTGAAATGGCACAGGGATTGGAATATCTTCCCTATACAGACCTTCAATCTAGTTGGGTTTGACTAAAATTGGGTTTCTCATTTGACTTTACATTTGTATTCTCCATATCTTTGCTTTTAACAGTTTTTAAAAGGTTTTGTGCACCTATATAAATTCTAACCCTCTTTCCACGCAGAGGTGGTTACACATTCCAGTTCCTGTGTCCTAATCAAGTAATCATGTATGTGAATAGTAATAGCCACTAACTTGGAATTATAAGGAAGACTGAAAGACATTTTGTCTATATAGGGAATCACAGAGTGTCAGGCCCACAGACAGGAAGATGATCTACTATTGAAACTCAATTCACGTATTTAAATAGCCTTTATCTTTACTCAACCTAGTATTATTTTTTTGTTGAGGTTTTATTGTATTTTATGTTTTTTATTTTTTTATTTTTTTATTTTTAATTTTTTTGCTTTTTATTATACTTTAAGTTCTAGGGTACATGTGCATAACATGCAGGTTTGTTACATATGTATACTTGTGCCATGTTGGTGTGCTGCACCCATCAACTCGTCAGCACCCATCAATTCGTCATTTATATCATGTAGAACTCCCAATGCAATCCCTCCCCCCTCCCCCCTCCCCATGATAGGCCCCGATGTGTGATGCTCCCCTTCCCGAGTCCAAGTGATCTCATTGTTCAGTTCCCACCTATGAGTGAGAACATG
>NW_016803776.1:1201266-1217487 GCF_001698545.2 Rhinopithecus bieti | reverse complement strand
CATTCAGGACATAGGCATGGGCAAGGACTTCATGTCTAAAACACCAAAAGCAACGGCAACAAAAGCCAAAATTGACAAATGGGATCTAATTAAACTAAAGAGCTTCTGCACAGCAAAAGAAACTATCATCAGAGTGAACAGGCAACCTACAGAATGGGAGAAAATTTTTGCAATCTACCCATCTGACAAAGGGCTAATATCCAGAATCTACAAAGAACTGAAACAAATTTACAAGAAACAATCAACCCCATCAAAAAGTGGACAAAGGATATGAACAGACACTTTTCAAAAGGAGACATTTATGCAGCCAACAGACACATGAAAAAATATTCATCATCACTGGTCATCAGAGAAACACAAATCAAAACCACAATGAGATACCATCTCACACCAGTTAGAATGGCGATCATTAAAAAGTCAGGAAACAACAGGTGCTGGAGAGGATGTGGAGAAATAGGAAAGCTTTTACACTGTTGGTAGGACAGTAAACTAGTTCAACCATTGTGGAAGACAGTGTGGCAATTCCTCAAGGATCTAGAACTATGATTACCCTTTGACCCAGCAATTCCATTACTGGGTATATACCCAAAGGATTATAAATCATACTGCTATAAAGACACACACACACGTATGTTTCTTGCAGCACTATTCACAATAGCAAAGACTTGGAACCAACCCAAATGTCCATCAATGACAGACTGAGTTAAGAAAATGTGGCACATACACATCATGGAATACTATGCAGCCATAAAAAAGGATGAGTTCATGTCATTTGCAGGGACATGGATGAAGCTGGAAACCATCACTCTGAGCAAACTATTCCAAGGACAGTAAACCAAACACCACATGTTCTCACTCATAGGTGGGAGTAGAACAATGAGAACATCTGGACATGGGGTGGGGAACATCACACACTGGCGACTGTCGTGGGGTGAGGGGATAAGGGAGGGATAGCATTAGGAGAAATATTTAACGTAAATGACGAGTTAAAGGGTGCAGCAAACCAACATGGCACCAGTATACATATGTATCAAACCTGCACATTGTGCACATGTACCCTAGAACTTAAAGTATAATTAAAAAAATAAAAAATAATTTGATGATATAAAATAACTGAAAGGGAATAACACTGACCAAACTGTGTAACATCACAGATGTCTTTTGGAATCTTTTTGTCTTACATTGTGGAATCACTCCAGCCTGTTGCTTGCCACAAAAATGCAGACTCCAGGGCAAACTTCATGGCTATCACACAGTGCAGTGTCCTTTCACAGGAGATCCTAAATGCATACTTTCTGTTCCGATTAGTCATAGGATATAGATCTCAAGTGAGTCCATCCTCAAAAGCAGCACAAACTCATCCTCAGTTAAATCTGTTGGTGTCCTATCAACAAAAGTAATGGTTCTAGTTCCAGGCAGCACACCAGAGTACACGCCAGCTGATTGAAGATTGCCCTGTCTCCTCTGACCTGTGGTTGCATCCAACACACAGCTGATCCACTCAACCAAAGTCTTCATCAGATCTCTTTGTGGATTCTCATAACTTGCTCAAGTTTCTTCCTTTGTTTGCTTATCTTCATAACTTGACACAGAAATGTATTTTGTTCTACAACAGACAAATAATCAGTGAAAAGAAATCTCTAAGAGCCTAAGGTGTGACAAATCACTTTCTTTGAACTATTGAAGCCCCACAGCTATCTGAGAGCATTAAGTACTCGTTCATCAAGGTTGACATAAATTACCAAGTCTGTCTGAAATAGTTCATCAGCCCTTTCTGCCTGTTTCCGAGGAAGACCTGCCTCCATCAGTCTGATGGTATCCTGTGTGAGAGACATGGGACACATCGATTCATATTTTCTTTTTAACTGATTCCCATTGCCATTGACCTGATTGCCCTTTTATTATGCAGGGCAAAGCAGAAGAGGGCACACTGGCCACTGATAACTGATCCTTGGCACTTTGAAAACAATTAGATGGTGGGAGTGCCACCCTCCTCTGCTCCCATCAAGTATTTTTGCCAAAAAAAAAAAAAGTCAAGCCTGAATCAGACCATGCTTCTTCATTTAATTGTACTACTCTACGGGAAATCCAGGGCACATAGGAACATGTTAAACACACCATGAGGAAACAACCAGCAAAATCCAAAATGCAGGAAACTCTGAAGGAAAAATGATTTGGTAGTTTGGAATACATTACAAGAAAAATTAAAGAGATGAAGAATGTTTAGATTGAAAGAGATTTCAGAGGCTATCCGTCAAACACAAAGACTGGATCTTATTTGAATCCTGATTCAAGCAAGGTGTAAACAAAACATATGAGACAAATGGAGAAATTTGTACACTGACTGAATAATTGATGATATTAAAGAATTGTCAACAACCAAAAAGAACTTAAAGTAAAATAATAAAAAAATGAAAAATGCCAAAAAATTCAAAATAAAGAAGTTTAAATACATTAAGCCTATTCTCTAAGACATATTTATTCTCAGAATCCATGAGAGCCTCTGGGTCATTTAACGGCATTGTTGTATAGCCTAAAAACAGGCCTAGAAGATATCATTATTTCATGTCATTTCAAACTTTGGCTTTCACTGTTATATGGTAATTCTCACTGTGTAAGAGGTCTAGACACTCCACTGCCCTAGAAAATAAATAACAGCAGAAGAGGTGACCCTTGAGGAGACAGGTTAACACAGATCCAAGTAAAGTACCAGGACAGTAGCTTAGAAATGCAGAGATGTCCTGCTTGTGGATGGTAATATGCCCTTGAAATCAGATGTTGTATAAAAAGAAAGCCAAACAAAACAAAGCAATGTCATGGAGCCCATTTCCCATTATTTTTCCTATATTTTATATAGGAAAAACTCTCAACATATTTCTAAAATATAATTGAAATACAGAAAAAATACTTAGCCTATAACCTCATGATTATCAAAACAATATAGTTGTTAAAAAAGAAACAACAACATTTTATGCAGTAACATTTTTATTTCCATTGGAATTACTTCCTCATTTGCTTTGCTTACTTCCCCACAATTTTCATGAATAATTTCTTGTGTTTGGGGACTCACGTTGTACTATTCTTGGCGAATAATTTCTTGTGTTTGGGGACTCACGTTATACTATTCTTGGCA
Organism: Rhinopithecus bieti; assembly: GCF_001698545.2. Classification (NCBI taxonomy): domain Eukaryota; kingdom Metazoa; phylum Chordata; class Mammalia; order Primates; family Cercopithecidae; genus Rhinopithecus; species Rhinopithecus bieti. The sequence continues at coordinate 1,214,354 of NW_016803776.1, read as the reverse complement.
AAAAACCTTGCAACAATATGAAAGCTACTCAGAACAAGTGCCCAGTGGCAGAGAGTGGCTCACCTTGAGTGTGACACTGTGATGTCTTCTTAGCATCAGACATATCCAAGTTACATATCTTGTTTGCTGACATCATACTTTATAGTTTTCAAACATCTATCATGATTTTGACATTCTACTAATTGTGTTTTGGAATACAACTCAAGACTCTTCCTAAACATCATTTTGTTTGAAATGTTACATTGTGCCTGGGGACAAAAATATACAGTTTTTTATGTAAACATAGGCTGAAAAAATGTTGCATTGAGATTTTTGTAGGATCCACGAGTTTTGGATGTTAAAAAGTAAAAGGTATCATTCCATCGGGAAATATTCACTCAGGAAACCTTCTGTATGGCATTCTTCTACAATATTGCCTAGAATTATAAGGAGTTAGTCTCTATACTAACATATAAATTAATATGAATATTTTTGCCCCTCCCCCCTGCATTAATATCCCATGACTCTATTTCATTTTGGAGAACTGCTCCTCACTTCTTGTTAGTTTGTATTATTTGGGCGGAACTCACCATACCTCTTGATCCATGGTCAGGCCAATCCTAACACATTAAATGCATAGTCACAATTTATATTCATGGATAGAGAGGTAAATAAATGATCCAGGCCAATAAAATGATATTCAACTTCAGATTTGTTTGTTTACTTGATTTGCTTAGAGTGAGAAAACTACTGGAATTTAAAAAGTACCCTCCCCCACATTTTTTAACCTGACTGCTGAGTAAGGAGCCTGAGATACTTCAGAGAGAGAGAGAGGGAGGGACTGTTTAGGAATGAAGACAACACAGAGGAATTCAAAACAAAAGTAAGTAATCACTTAAGTCTAGCTATTTCTGAAGTCAATTACCCCTGTAGTTTTAGGCTATGTGCTTTTGTGCAAAGGCCATGCCAACTTACAATGCCAGGCAAGATGCACAAGCAAGATTATGTTAACAAGTAAACAGTGCAAACTTAGTGGCTTAACAGAACAAATATTTATTTCTGCATCACATAAAATCTGATTTGGATTAGACAACTCTCTAGGAAAGCTCTCCTCCATGCAGTGATTCAAGGATCCAGGCTGATTCAACATATGGCCTGCAAGGTTACCACTAAAGGGAAACACCTTGAGGTAAACACCTTGTTCTTAAAGGCTTTGGGCTATATGTTACACAGATCGCTTCTGTTTGGGCTCCGTTGTCTAAAACTTGTGTGGTTTTCATGTCCAAGAAATGCAGAATGAAATATTGAGCAGTATTAGTTTTGATCAAAAAATTTGGGGGGTTATCTTTCACCAAAAACATCCTGATTAATACAGACATATTTTTAAAAATAAATTATAATTTTTCCCATAATTCTCTACTGGAAAGAAAATTGACAAAGAAATGAATGAGGATGAAATGTGATGAGGAAGGTGAAACTGAATGTTTTGGAGAGAATGTGCCCTGAAAGAAAAATTGTATAAATAAGTACCTAATATGACTCATCATGTGGATGCATGCTAGCACTATCTATCTTGTTGCTTTCCAGAAATGATATTATTTGCTCAAACATATAAGCAGTATGTCCTTGCACCTCAATATATCACCTCCCAACAACATCTGATAAACACCCTCTTCTATTTCTCCATCATAGCATCAATCATATTTTGTAGTTGAGAAATGACAATGGCAGCTTGGGCTCAGCTGTGAAGTACAAGACTTAGTGCTTTCATTCATCTTTATCAGCTCCACTTTCAACTTTGCTGCCACTCAACAGCATCACCAGCTTCTCCACCACCAGGCCAGGCTATTATGCAGTTTAACTATTTTAGCTCCATTTAAGCAATAGATATCAGCAATATTTTCTCTCATTCTGACTGATAACACTTGAACTCAGCCTTCATCACCTAACTCCTGGTTGAGTTCCATATCCTTCATTTGGGTTCTTTTGATAGTAGGTTCATTTCTGTCTGATCTATCTATATACCCTTACCAGACCAATTTTACACAAATACCCACAATGTATTTCTTCATATTATTTAGTTGATTTCATAGTGGATCTCTATTTTCTACCAAATCCAATGTAAACTTCAGTTCCTCATTTTATTAATATGGTCCCATCATTTCTACCCAAACTAATGATGCACTCTCTCCAACATTTATCTGTCATTCTAGACAAGGCTGTCTCCAAACAATCTTGTGTGGAATACAGATGGCTCCCAACTTCTGATTGTTTGACTTACAATTTATTGACATTACAATGGTGGGTAAGCTACATACATTCAGTAGAAACTGTACTTTGAGTACACATACAATCATTCTGCTTTTCACTATTAGTACAAGATTTGATAAATTACAGGAGATATCTAACACTTCATTATAAAATAGACTTTGTGTTAGATGACTTTGCCCATCTGTAGGCTAATGTAGGTGTCCTGAGCACATTTAAGGTAGACTAGGCTAAGCTACAATGTTCCAAAGTTAGGTGTATTAAATCCATTTTCAAGTTAATAATATTTTCAATTTATGATGTGTTTATTGGGACATAACCTCATCGTAAGTCAAGGAGGATTTGTATTCTAAGTGGGTTTGCCTGAGAGGCCTACTAGTTCTATAGAAGCAACCTGGTTGGGAAGAAACAAGTCTGTGATCCTGTCTCAAAGAAATACTCCAAGCAGTAGACTTAGATTCCAAGGTAGGTAATTAACAGTCTAATTAAGAATGTTCAGAGACATGGTAAATTCATTTACCAAATTTAAAGAAGTCTAATATTACAGACTAGGTACTATAGTAGGAGTCTCCAGGATAGTGAATTATTGAAAAATAATTTTGAATGCTTATAACACAAAAAAAGATAAATTTTCAAGATGATATATGTACTAATTACTTTGATTTGATTGTTATGCTTTGTATATATGTATTAAAATGCCACTCTGAGCCAGCTGCTGTGGCTCTTGTTTGTGATCCTAGTGTTTGGGAGGCCAGAGTGGGAAGATAACTTGAGCTCAGGAGTTCGAGACTAGCCTGGGCAACATAGTGAGACTCCATCTCTATGAAAAAAAAATTGTTTTAATTAGTAGCCATGATGACACACACACACACACACACACACACACACACACACACACACGTAGTCCCAGCTACTTGAGAGACTGAGGCAGGAGATTCATTTGAGCCCCCGAGTTCTAGACTGCAGTGAGCTATAATTGCACCACTGCACTCCACCCTTGGTGACAGAGTGACACACACACACACATGCACACACACACACACAGAGAGAGAGAGAGAGACAGAAATCACTACGCATCTCAACAATATGTACAATCACTACGTGTCAAGTAAAATAAAAGATAAAAGGAAAACAAAACAAAAAACCTCAAGATCACAACTTGAATATAATTAGATCACTGAATTATATGTTTAAAAGAGGGAACTTTATGTTAAGTAAATTATATCTCAATAAAGATATTATTAACATAATTATATCTCAATTTGAGTACAACCTTCAATGGCAGATGTACAAGCTATAGTAATATTTCTCACAATTCAGTGTAGTGTTTTCTCAGACTTTTTCAAATTATGAAAGTTTCTTAATTTCCAAAATCAAGGATACTCTATGTGGGTATTATAATTTCAGAAGTCTAAAATTGGATTCTGAAACATGTACTTTTATTAATCAATCGAGGTGACTCTATAGGTGTCTCACGACCCATACTTAAAAAATTAATAGAAATCACTGGTCTACCTAGCAACCACCCCTAAGAAGAGAAGCTGATTATGGCTGGAGAGATTGTCAAAGTCCCAGTCAAATGTATTCTTCAGGGAAAAATTCAAGACTTTATGAACTGGAGCAAAATCAGAAAAACAAGAAAGACACATTTCATTCAGACTATGAAAACAGGGAAGGTTGCATCTCAGTAACTACAGAATCACTCTAAAGCTGACCTGAACAATTCAGCTTATCGGACTTTATATAAAGTTTATATAGCAAGGCTAATTTAGGGTCCACTTATTCATTAGTATTATAAGCTAATAATATACTCTCCACTTTGAGCAACTGGAATTGGTAGCTGCCATTTGAAGACATCAGGGCCTGCATTTAGAAAAGGCTGGAAATACAAGGAAGGAATAAGAGTACAAACACCCGCATGATTTCTGCTCCTTACATCAGGAGCCATTGCATGCTCAGATAACATCTCCTGATGGGGGAGTGCCCAGAGTCACATAGGAATTAAATAAAGATAAAAAGTATATGCGTGCAAGGTCATTTCTGGATATATCCAAGCTGCTGAACAGCAAAATCTGTCATGTCAAAGGCATATCTTAGAGAAGACTGATTCTAAGGGGACCTAAAGTGATGCTTAGAACTTACCAAAAAACAAAAATATATTGTCTTCTGGAAGAAGTCAGAGAATGATGCCTGAGGACTAGTCTCAGAAATTAGGAAACAGAAACCTGGTTTTAGTCAAAGGGAAAAGGCAACTTTTTTATGCCAAGGCTGTATCTTGGACACCACAATATCACAATATAAGTCATGACTTAAAGTCATTTTAAAAGTCACTTTTCAATATATGGCATACATTCCCATGCTTTCTAGCAATTTCTTATTCCTTATCAGGCCTTTATGGTAAGAAATCATCTATTCTATGTCAGTTAGCCCCAAATTGTTCTCTTTATTAGTCTATCATGTATTCATTTAGTAAACATTTATTGAGCATGTTATTGTACTAAAACGACAAGAAAAAATTTCCCATTCTCAAGGGGCTTAAAGTCCAACATAATGTATTCCTTTACCCCAAATAAATAAAAAATATTTCAGTCAGTGACTGAACCATATCTCCTAGCTGTGTCCACTTTAACATCGATCACAGCCAGATCAGAATATCAAACCCATTTATTAAACATCGGATATTTTAAAAAATATTCCAAGCAGTGTGAGTTAGGTTATGCCTCAGTATGGTCAAGGCTTCTAATCTACACTACTGGAGATGCCAATGCTGACAATCAGTTTGAAGGTTTTTACTGAAATAAAAATATTGGTTCTACTGAAAAAATTTATCTACTAAGTATTTAATATTGAACACACTGGTGTGTTTCATAAATAGAAGTTTGTATAGTAGATGCTAGATAGGATTTCATAGGCAAATTTAATCAGAAGGAGCACCTGGGTGTCACCATGGACACATGAAAATGAGATTCAATTAAGTGGGGAAGAGGTTAAAATAGGAGGAACACTAGCAGTGAATTAGTTGTTTGACATGAACGGTCTAAACAAGACAGCCAGGAGAATCTAACTTTTCAATCAACATCAGAAAAACAAGGTACTGAATTGTCTGCCCCTACTCATTATAAGCACCAGCAGAAAGTTAGGAGTTGAATTCACAATTACATAAATTATTTATTCACCATCTTTGTATTCCTTACTATCACCAAAATTTTATTAGGTTTTATGGTCATCCAGACAATTTCAGATGTGGAGAAAATAGTGGAGCCTGGACACAGTGACAGGCACTATTTTAATAAAATCAGTGTTGATCTCTCTCAATCTTATAGTTACTGTCATGTTGGAAGCTGGGCTTTCCCAGCAAAGGAAAAGAAGGTACTTATACTTCTTATACTTCCTGTCAGCACTATGCTTATGGACAAAACCACATTTGAAGTGTTTTTGGTAGGAAAATTAGGGGCAGCAATGTACATTTTATTTTCTAAGATCATTAAACCTATCAGATTAATAAGACCTAGTATTTCAAATAAGTGAGTTAGTCAAATATCTACTTAATAATTATTATAATACTGGATTGTTACATCAGAACAATGCATGGAATAAAATAAGTTTTTTTTTTAATAGGGCTCCCTGGGTCTTTTAAAACCATTGTTCAGACTCGGTGGGTTTTCTTCATTAATATGAAATGAAGATTTAAATTATCACATAGCTATATTCTGTTTATGAGACCAAGAATGACTTTTGTAGAGATAATTCATAATTCATCTCAAAATGCAAAGGAACTACAAGCACCAAATATTATATGCTATCTGTAGTTATAACTATGCATGTTATAGATAAATATTGTAACTTAGCTAAAACAAGACTAACTAAAGGATTGGTTTGGGACAGTGTCAAAGGAGTCTTTGGGTGGTTTCTGGTGGCTGAAACTTGTCTAAAAGAAAGAGAAGGATATTAAAGTTTTGTAAAGGCCTGTGTATGAAAATGGGTCAGCTGAAAGAGAGACTATGGTTATTAAAGGAAAGTGGGAAAAAAAACCTGTAATTTCAGAAATGTGCCATATCATTTGGAGGAGTGACTCAAATTCAAAAGTGAGGATAAACAGATGAACCAAAACAGATTGGTACTGAGTCAAGTGCATATGTTGCCAGCAGTTGGAGGAGGAGCAAATTCTGTCTGGACATTCCTCTGGTTTTAATGTACTAGGAACCAGAAACATTTTTGAGCAGCCAGTGGAGCAAAATAGTTACAGAGGCCAGATCTATCAATAGCACTGTATCATGGTCACCTTTCAACCACGTTGCCTCTTTTTTTTTTTTTTTGCTACTACAGCTTCTGACATAAATGGATGCCATCTCAATAAGAAGGCCTATAAGAATGGAAAAAAAATGAAGCTTCATCCTTGGGTCAATTAAGTTCCTTCAGAAAGCAAATGCCAAGATGGAATTTTACATGAAAGAGATTTAGTAGGGAAGAGCCAGTGAAAAATAAAGGAGAGAGGGAACAAGAGTAGACAGGGATTGCCTTCAGATAGATGCAGTTCTGATACCTGTAAAGGGACAGGGAAAAGAAGGAGAATGCTGTGGAAAGTCTTATACTGCATTGTAGTTCTGAGAAAGTCTCTATCAGCTCAATGACGAACCCAGAGAAGAAATTGCATATTAAAGGAGTCCTGCATTTAGCAAAAATGGCCAAAGTCTAGTACCCCTGCTGTGCTAGTCACTGCATGGGGGATCATGGCTGTGGTGTGAACAATTGCAGTGGATTCCAATAACAATGCAGCTGGAGGCTGCTATACTCCTCATAGTATCTTCTATCCTAAAGTGATAATTGAGCAGCAAAACTCTGTTGCTGCCATAGTGCATCCCTTGCTCTGCACAGATCTACTTCTCCATACAGTTTTAAAGTAGCTCCTCCATTTTCACCTTAACCCTCCCTTCATAAAAGGAAACTTTAAAGAGAAGTTAGTAGGATGAACAACATCCCCCATCACTACACTTTGCTCTGGGGCTGCAACTGGTAACCATCTCCCCCTTCTCCTAACCATTCTAAATTTCCTTCTTTGTCCTTTGTTATCCATTCTAAATTCCTTTACCCCTGAAGGTCTTGGTAGCTTACTAGCTGTCACCTAATCCCTCATTTTAAGAGCTCTAAGAGGGCTAGTAATCATACACATCTCAGGCTAGAATTTCACGTAATTTACAGTCATAATTGTACAAAGGAATACCAAGTAGATCACGTGTTTCATACATATTCTTCTCTGCCTCAAGGTATAAAACGAAGAATATCTCTGGTGTTGATCAAGATCAACTGTCTTGGTCAAGATGGTAACTCTTTTCACCTGTGGGTGGTCCCTACTCACAGAGAGTCCAAAGTTCTCAGGCAGCATCCATAACCTACAGTTCAATGAAATCTCCCTTGTCCCCTGGCAAGAGAGTGTTCCTTTAGTGGAACCAAGATCTCTGATCCTCCATATCCCAGATTTTCAGAGATGAGAAGTATAAAGTCTCCTGGTGGATCAAGAATGTAATGACAAAAAAAGTAAAAAATGGAACAGAGAAGAGATCTAAGAATACATGAAACCACTGACATTTTACCAGATCACAATCCTTTCTTGTGCAAGTCTATTTCTACTGTACCATAGAGAGCTCTGAGGTGTACCTGAAACAGTAATTTTTTAAGTTAAAACAATAAGTTGTCAAATAAACATCATCAGGTAGTCTTATTTTCTCAGACCATTTCAAATACATACTATGAAATAAACAGTATGAGATATTTTTCAAAGCATCTATTCTCAAGGGCTTCCAGGAACACTCATGACTGTCTCTCCACCATCAATGTTCCGAAAGGATGATACTAATGGAAACAAGATATGGTATTTGTTATTTTACTGTCTATCTACCCACATTCTCATTTTCCCAGAGAAAATATGGCATTTTCCTAGTTTACTGCTCAGCATCTTCTGCTTGGAGGTTGGTGAAGTATTGCCATTCCCAAGGCATCTGTACCCTTTTCCTCCCACAAATGCCAACTCTCTCCTTAGGCGCTGGAGTCATACCTGCTTCTGAGGGTCTCCTCTGGTGCTGATGTATTAAGTACATATTTCTCTGTTCTGAGCCTGACTTAATAAAATATTTATTTAACACCTCCACATTAAAGTATTTTCTCATTCATAAATCCATGCATGCAAATTAGCTTTAGTGTCTCCTGACTAACAATAACAGTGAAGAGATTAGAAAGAGCTACGAACTTGAAGTGAGATTATCTGGTGGGCTGAGTTCTGCTTCAACTAGTCAAACTGTCATGAGAATGAAGCAGTTACTTGGTCTTTCTGAGACTTTCTTATTTGCAAAATGGGGGTGGTAGAAATCTACCAGAGGAATATTTTCTGAAGACAAAATGAGATAAAAGATTTGAAAGTCCATTGTAAACTCCAAAATGGCTATACATGGAATGGAATGAAATACTAATAATAATACTATTATACACAATCTAAAGAAGCACATCATTAATCAAATTGTTATGGTCCAAACAAAATAATGGGAAGATGCTTGAAGTGAGACATACTTTTTGGAATCCTTTGAATCACGTAAATGATTCCCTACTCAGCATATTCTAAAATCAACCAACTTCATCCTTGGCTCCTACCACGTGCCACTTATTTAGACTTTAGCCATTTTTTTAAATCATCAGGATTAATAACTCCTGGTTTAATCATTTCTCAGGGTAATTGTAAAACCATATACGATAAACCATATACAACCCTAAGAAAAACTAAAACATTTTGTACACTGTAATGTGATGTGCAAATTACAGATTGTGTCTTTATTCATCTGTCTTCTTATAGGTTTGACGTTGCTTTCAGAAATCTATCTTAGCTTAGAGCCCTCTACTTGAAAAGGCTTAAAGGCAGTATCCAATATCATATGTACTTTAAATTTGGTATCAGGGAGACTTAAATGAAATATATTTGGTATCAAGTCACTTTCTTTCTGTCCCTATGTGCTATGTCAACCATATGGTTCCAGGTCAGAGTTGGCCAAAAGGGAAACCTGCATGTGGTTTGGAAAGCAGAAGTGAAGTTGAGACATTACTTGACTGAAAGTCGTTGCAGTCAGACATGGTAAAGGTGAACACCATAAGGACAGATGAAGAGGTACCCAGCAAATCCAAGCTTATCTAGGTTCTCCTCTGCTCCAAATTCAGCTAGTGCCTGACTATAGGCTCTGATGGCCAATAGCAATCCCCAGCCCTACACCAGAAACTTGGCTGTAGATCCACAAAAGGGTAGCTTTACCTCTGTAGAGGCAACAGCTTCTTCCAAGGCAGCAATCTCCACAGATCCTTCAGAAGTCCCCCCTTTGCTGTCCCCGTTGGCTCTGTCCTGTCCACTCACCCTAGTGTATGAGACTGATTAGCCACTATTACTATAACCCGCTAACTTTCACTTTTCAGACTTCCACTTCCTCATTTTCTCCTACATTTGTGTAAATCTAATTTCTAATAAAATTTTTATTTCTAATAGAAACCCCTGATTTCCATAAAACTTACAGTGGTTCTGATTTCTGACTGATGCAAAGATTTCATAATGCTCATTCCTGCTGCAAAGCTCTGGACAGAGCTGTTTACTAGTCCAAAGCTAAAAATGTAGAACAAAAGCATTAAAAAATGCAGTGTCATTCATTTAAAACCAACAGGGATATGTCATGTTTTTAATCTAATATATGGGTTTTATTATTTAAAACATGTAGTAGCCAAAGTAAGTATTTAATTTCCTTGGGTCCTGTGAAAAACTTGGAGACTTTTGAGTAACAAAAGACCTTAGAAACTACCCCCTATTCCCATAGGAGGTAGATGAGGAAACTAATGTCCAGAGATGTCAAGTGATTTGCATGAAGTCCCTCAGAGTCAATGACCTGCAGTACTGTTAAAAGACCTCCTAAACTTTCCCTTAACTGACCATAAATAATGTAAACCATCTTACTTAGTCCACTTAATTCAGAACGGTTGTCTGTTTTAAATAGCCTCCTTTTCCCATACATGATCCCATTCCTTAATCTTCACTCCCCTTTCTCTTTGTCTCTCAAGCTACCAGCTTCTATGCCCTGCAATATAAATTGCTTTTTTTCCCCTTGACCTAACTAAATACATACTAAGATTTCTTCTCTCCTCATTTTGGACTTAAATACAAAATAAACAAATTCCTAGTCATATCATACATTCAGCGCATTTCTTATAATGTGCTGTATTAGGAATATCCACCCTGTGGTATCTTTGCTTACAGGTTGTTATTTCAAAGATAATGAAATAGAAGCAAGTCAATGCAGACTGGAGTTTTATGAATAAAACTAACAAATGAATGGGGCATGGAAATCTATTCAAGCAGAAGAAATATACTCCATTATAACAAGATGCCAGTGTCTGTTGATGAGCAACCATCTGAATGTAATTGTTAGTATTGAAAGTTTCCAATGCCTCAAATACCTGCAGGCAGGGTTTTCTTAGGTCAGCATTGGAAAGTTTTAGAAATGATGCATTGCTCTCTCAAAACTCATTGGTAATACCACAGCCTTCACCAAAGTTAAAATCTTGCTTTGCCTGAGAAAGGTTTTTTCAGAACACTTCGCCTGTCTTTCACTTTTCTTATTAAAAGTGTCATCTTAGGATAGATTCTATTTATTATAACTAAATAATGGTACATTTTATAATTTATTTTAACAGTGGTTGTAAACTACAAATTCAATTTTGCACTATTCTGATAACATTTACTACCTCCTTTATGCCATACTTGATGGAAAGTGTTGGGATATGGAATGAATGTCCATTCCATTCTAAATTTTGTGAGAGCAGGAAGCTTGTCCTTCTTATTCACCAGTAATATACTCTGTGCCTAGCACTCACCTGATACAGAATAAGTACTCAACAAATAAATGATTTTTATTAATTGAATGAATAAATAAAAATTCATTGCAAAGTGTTCACAGTCTGATGGAATGAATTATATTGTTTGTATTAAGTGTGATAATAGTGATATAAATGCCTGCTTGCTGGGGCTGAGATGAGGAAAAGTCTAATATGCTTAGTTCAAGAATTCCACTATGGAAAGTAAATTGGAGCCTTTTTGGCCAGCTTGAGTAAGAAACTCTCTTACAATGAAACAGTGAAGAAGAAAGTTACATCGCATCTCAATCTGACAGAACAAGTGAAGAGACGAATGGTAAAATGTAAAAGGACCCCAGATATGTTGCAGAAAATGCTGCTTTTGATATTTTTCATTATTCATAGGACCCCAAAGAGCCAAAAAGAGGTGAGATTCCTCAGAATGAATGGCACTAAAACTTAGACTTTACAGAATAGAAGGAGGACTTGTAATCTGACTCACCAGACTTGTTGGAGTATATTTAAGCCTCTTCCAAATAAAGAAATAAAAACAAAAACTGGCAAAAAGCCAGCTAACCAAGCAAGATAACACCCACTTCATTTAATTACCTATATCTTTACTGGCTTTGTCAATGAATAAGAGGTTGAATATAAGAGGAACTGGTAAGGCATATAAAAATGTATGTCTTGGGTAAAGAAGCAGAGAGCAAATCAGTATGTTCATGCTAATGGGCTGCTATAGCATTTTGTATATTTACAATAAGGTCTAAAACTACATACTCTGCCGGTAAATCATAAACATTTTAAATTCAGTAAGAAAATCAAGAATATCTGGAGTAGTAAGAAAAACATGAAGCTTAAATCTAAAATTAAACCCACGAGTATAAACAATTCAACCAAGAGCCAGGTGTTGGATGCAAAATCAACTAAAATTTTAGCGACTTCAGTGGTATTTTAGCTAGCAGAAATCATTTCAGGAGGCTGGAAGGCACAGCTTGCCATATCCAAGAGATTGAGCTTACATCCCAAACTTAGAATAGAGCCTTTCCTGGTTATGCTGTTGGTATTTTAAGAAACATGACAGCCCCATCTGCCATCCATATGAGAAGTCACTCTTTCCAAGATGTCACTGAATTTATGCCTATAACCCTAAACTAACAGGAAAAGGAAATATCATTCTCCTCCATCTCCTTCCAAGAAAGGTTTAATGTGCAAAAGTCTAGCACTCTTTCCAAGAAGATAACCAAAGATTTTTTTCTACCAATATATATCAAAGTATGTCAATATCCAAAGAGGATAAGTGGTAGAGAAGAGTCTCAATACCCATGATGATTATTTTTAACCTAAAATTTCAATGCCAAACTTTCACTAATCACTCCAAATGCATTGTTTTATTTAAGCCTTACAATGACTCTAGGAATTTAGTTAAAGGTGTAATCATTAAGTAGGTGAAAAAAAAAAAGTCCTTATGGAATTTAAGGTACTGGTTCCATCCACAACAATTGCAAAGTTATAGAAATGAGATTCAATTCCACATTTTTCTAATGCCAAATTTTATGCTCTTAACTATTCTGATATGGTGTCTCTATAATCACATCATGTACTTAATTACCATTTTTTCACAGTCTCTCTCACGTGTAGCAAGGCTCCTCATTCTTCTATAGGCTAGTTATGGATAGAATTTTGGTTGTCTACGAATGTGGATGAGAAAAAAATATGTATCTTTGTATTTTCACCAACCTCTAAGGCATGTTAGCACATCCTTACATTACAAATTTAGGCAAAACATTGTAGTAACATCACCAGTACCTCTAACTTTGTCACTAGTAGAAACCACAGATATTTTCATACCACTTTACATTGCAAATATCTCAAAATAAGTCTGTCATCACCATTTATTGCAATTATGTAATTAGGTTGTTAGGACCTGCCACTAAATCTTTTTTTTTTTTTTTTTTTTTTTTTTT
>NW_016803776.1:1165323-1200644 GCF_001698545.2 Rhinopithecus bieti | reverse complement strand
GCTGGAGTGCAGTGGCCGGATCTCAGCTCACTGCAAGCTCCGCCTACCGGGTTTACGCCGTTCTCCTGCCTCAGCCTCCCGAGTAGCTGGGACTACAGGCGCCCGCCACCTCGCCCGGTTAGTGTTTTATTTTATTTTTTATTTTTTTTGTATTTTTTAGTAGAGACAGGGTTTCACCAGGTTAGCCAGGATGGTCTCGATCTCCTGACCTGTGATCCGCCCGTCTCGGCCTCCCAAAGTGCTGGGACTACAGGCTTGAGCCACCGCGCCCAGCCCACTAAATCTTATTTATTGCGCTAATAAAGAAGCACATATACTACAATATCACTATTTTTTAAATATATTTTGGTTCAATCCAAATGCCTTTGAAATCATAATAGTCTTGTTTTACGTTACTCAAAATTTTCTGAAAGGGGTACACAGGCTTTGCTAGATTACCAAAAGGTGCACAGCACATACAAAACTGAAGAAATTCTGTTCCATAGGACAGTGGTCCCCAACGTTTTTGGCACAAGCGACTAGTTCTGTGGAAGACAATTTTTCTACAGAGCGGGTGGAGGAGGGGATGATTTTGGGATGAAACCGTTCCACTTCAGATTATCAGGCATTAGTTTGATTCTCATAAGGAATGCCCAACCTAGATTCCTCACATGCACAGTTCACAATAGGATTTGCACTCTATGAGAATCCAATGCTGCCACTGATCTGATAGGAGGTGGAGCTCAGGCAGTAATGCTTGCTCACCAGCCACTCATCTCCTGCTGTGTGGCCCAGTTCCTAACAGGCCATGGACCAGTACTAGTCCACAGACTGTAAGTTGGGAACCCCTGCCATAGAATATAATCCAAACGCTATTATAGGACATTCAAAACTATTCATAGAGTCTATTGAACAAGGAGCATTACTTGACACAAGCTGAGCCCATTAGAGTCTTTCTTAATAAAATTTTTAAAACTAGATTTGGGGATTTGCTCAGCTTTTCTTTGGGGACATAATTGATGAAGATGTTATACTCTCAATCTTCAGTGACTGGGTTTTCCCCACTGTGGTCAAGACAGCCTGTGTGTGTGTGTGTACGTGTGCATGGAAAACAAAGTTAACCAAAAAAAGAGAAGATTCATAGACCAAGAGACCCAGCAGTATTTCAGCCTGGCTTTAGTTAGACAAGAAGGCTGACAGAATTCCTACTTTTCCTACAGTTCAGTTCCTAAGCCCTTCAACTGAGGTACTCCCATATGTACTTAATACATCCAGTCCTTTGCCCAAGACGGTTCAGGCTGGATTTCTGTTACTGGTACCTAAATAAGCCCCTAGTAATAATCTGTATTTTCAATGGTATATACATGTTTGCCTTTCATTGTAAAGACATGTAAAGAAAGGCCCAGATGACTTGAGACTATTTTTGTCAAGAAACAGATCAGATTGAATGAGAGTGTCATTCATTCATTCCTTCATTTTCAAACATTTTTGAAATCTATTCTATGCCAAAAATGATACTAAAATCTCAGAACAGAGAAGCAATATACCATCTTTGTCCTTAACAACATCAGTAACAATGATTATGTATACATAATAAAGGTTCTGATAAACATATCCACAGCACGTAATAGAAACACAGACAATAGTTACTTAACCCACCTTGGAGACACCAGGGAAAGAGAAGGTAATAAGGCAGGGTTTTCTGGAGCAGATGAACCTGGGAAATATAGACTACAAATTAGAAATTTCATATATTTCTGAGGTGGTGCAATTGTGCAACTTGTTTCATTTTAATTTCTTTTAAATTATTTTAATAGCCACGTTTCAGTGGTCCCATTATTTCATGTGCAAGAATTGACAGGATAAAAATCTCTTGATACTGCTGAGTCACTCAAAGTAGGATTTTCCTTGGCAATTGATATGTGTCTATCTAGGGAATATGTGACTCTTGAAACTGATCATATTCTCTTTGGCTTTAGCCACTAAAATTTTTGAGCCACGTTTTGACTCACTTTTGGAATCATATGAGAAGTATGCCAGAGACTTATTGTATTAATTTGCCCTTTGGTTTCATTTTACCTCTTTTCTACTTCCTCCAAGCTTTCATCTTTTTCATCACTACATCTTTTGTGTTTTAATCTATGAACATTATGAACATTTTCCTGTCTTACCATGTTGCCTGTTTTGCTATAAGAAATTACAAAATCGTATTTGGATCTAAAGATATAATAAATAAATGCTTTCATAAACAAAAGTAAACTAGTACTATTTAGTCACTTTCATTGCCTTACTGTCTCTCCTCAGGCTCCATTTAAAAATCTTCTAAGTGATTATCCTTGAGCTTTTTCTCTCCTTCCAAGTGTATTCTGTATGTCATTAGGCTACACATTCAGATTAAGTCATTCCTAAACAATGAGCATGTTTATGACAAATTGCTTTGCTTCTCAAAAAGCTTCAATGACTCCCCATTGTCTATAAAGCAAAATTCAGTCTCCTTAAATGGATTCAATTCAAGGATTTTCATGCAATGGACCCACCTTGCCTTTTTAACATAGTCTCTCAATTTCTCCATTTCCATTAACCTATAGTATAGTCCAGATTGATCAATTACTATTTCCTGTTTGTGACCCTGTATTTTCATCCCACTATGTTTCTATTTAAACTAGACCCTGCAACCCCTTTAATTTTCACATGTCGAAATCATATTTATTTGTCAAGGTCCCATCCAAATGCAACCATCTTCATCCAGTCCTAATTCTCAATTCTTCCCAGTAGAAATGAAATATACTTTCTGACTTTTATTGATAATTCAGCTATTCCTCCCACTGGCCATTTAACTTATTTTACCTAGTTATATTATTTAATACCTGTCTGCCACAATATTAATAGTGGTAGCAATGGCAATTGAACACTTATCTTAGGCTGAACACTTCTAAACATTTCAATTGGATAGCTTATTTATTTCTCACAGCAACCGTGTGAGTTAAAAACCATTATTGTACCATTTTACACATGAAGA
This sequence comes from Rhinopithecus bieti, assembly GCF_001698545.2. Taxonomy (NCBI): domain Eukaryota; kingdom Metazoa; phylum Chordata; class Mammalia; order Primates; family Cercopithecidae; genus Rhinopithecus; species Rhinopithecus bieti. The sequence goes on along the minus strand of NW_016803776.1, from coordinate 1,197,646 downwards.
AACTAAAATAATAATAATTAAACTGTGTCTCACAAAGGTTACATTTCTAGAAGATGAAAGTACTAGCCTTCAAACCTGAGTAGTCTGACTCTAGAACTCATTCTCACCCCTGTTCTACTATTCTCCCTACTGTAATAGACTAAGATCACTGAGAACAGTTCTAAGTATGGTAGAACTTTGTAGCCTACATAATATTGAAAGTCTTGTTGTGGGTCTAATCAGTGCTCAGTGAAGATGTGAGTGAAAAAATGAGTTAATAAGTTATCTTTAGACATTGCTAGGTGTAACAACATTTGAGACAAAATGAAACAAAATACAATAGCCCTTTCTACTAAAACATATTTTGTTGCTTTTAGTGTTATTATCAGCTATGAATTTAGTTTTTTAAAAAAGTTTTTACTGAAGTATGTAACTGAGTAGCTACATTTAATAATTGTTAGTAATAGTTATGGCTTTCTTTTTGCAATTATTATTGCTCTCAGTACCACAGTGAATTAGAAAGAAATATGTAGATTCCTAATGCACAACAGAGAACACCAAGTCTTCATTCAACTGGCTCAATGATATGGTGAAGATTATTTTCAAAGCCAGAACTAAAATCAGCGGCTTTTCATTTCCAGGCTGGTGCTCGGACCAACAGAGCCCACAGCTACAACCTAATCTCAAGAATCATACTTGCTTCTTCAAGAGAAAACAGAAATGAAATTCATTCATTACTGGTCTGTGACATATTTGGTAGCATTCAGAAACTCAATTTCTATGATCATCTTTATTCATTTATCTAAAACAGAAGTTGTGATGAAAAAAATTGAAGACAATTTATGTGCTTAACTAGCACCAGAAAATTCAAGATGTTATGCAACTTCAATTTTTAAATAGCATTTTCTTCTACCTCAGAATCACAAGCATAGGAAAAATAACCAACCTTTGTTTTGAACTCCCTTGCTTTTGTCATTTCATGGCAAATTTTAAAATTCTTACAGATAACAACTCTGATTCATTCTGGCTGGGCAGATGAATCCAGTCTAATAGCAAATGCTGGTATTCCAACTTCAAAAGATACATAGTGCTAAGTCATTTCCTATTTATGATCTATCACCCTTTCTGAAGTATAAAAAATGTTGCATAGACTATACGGACAGAAGGGGAAAAATTAAATTTAACAGCTTTCTGCAACAGGCATGTCTTTCTCCAGAGACAATTCCAATTATCTTAACTGCAATAAGAAGTTAATTGTTAGTAGCCTTCCCTCTGCCAACTTTCTTCAAGTTCAATCCCCAAACACGCAGACTGCCTTCAAAGTAAATAGAGATCCATTGCAGGAACAAGGATGCGAGTGGCTCAAGCTGGAAGCAATGACCCACGGGTTTTATATTACATTTGATCAGTGACTTTAATTGTGACTCTAAACAGATGATAAATTACCCTTTATTTGAACTCAACAGCTGTCTACTCTCCCCATCTTAGTCCCACTCCCCTCTCCTCTAACCCTTCCTAATATAATTCTCTTTCAGTATCTCCTACCTCTGTTAATATGACCGTGATCTATTAGTCACTGTGTCCCTTCCTGGTCCCTAAAAAGTCTCCATTCAACTGTGCTGGTTCCTCTCCTAATACCTTCCCAGATGCTAAGGAATTAGGTCTTTTCCATGCTATTTGTTCTACCCAATCACTGTACCATGCAAACTGGAAGGGACCTATTCCTTAAACTAAAAAGGAACATGTTGCAATGGAAACATCATATTAATCAGTGGCAATATGGCCTCAGCGTGTGAAGGGCTTAGCAAACTATCAGACCTCAATAGCACTCCCTCTTTAAAGATTGCTAAACCTTTATCTTTGACCAGCACATTTCTGGTCTCTCAAGCATAGCTGAGAAAAGGAACTCAGAACTAGAGTTCTGATAGCACCATGTCACAGAGTTTCATTGTTCATGCCAAAAACAACTTTTATTATTTGAGTCAGTTTTATTGTTCTCCTAGTACAGGAAGAATACTGTTTAAAATAAACCCTGGCTGCTACCTGATTAAAAAAGAACAACCCTGATTGTTCTTTTTGACGAATCATGCAATTACTCTTCAGAGAGAGAGAGAGGGGAAAGAGAAAGGGGAGAGAGAGACAGAGCGAGAGAGAGAGAGAGACAGAGCGAGGGAGAGACAGAGCGAGGGAGGGAGAGAGAGACAGGGTGAGAGAGAGGGAGACAATGAGAGAGAGAACATGATGTAAAGCTAGCTTTTGGGTAGATTTTAGATAGCAGAGAAATTCTGGAATGACTGTTGAGGGTGACACATAGAATAGAACATATCTTTTAGATTGATTTAGTATCGTTTAAAGTGAAGGCAAAATAATCCGTCAGATATGGAATATTAGAAATATTTGTCTCATTTCAAAATTTTATTTTTCACATATATTGTTTGTATATGCATAGAATATTGATAAAATGGTAAATGTGGATAATTTATAAATATATCCATCTACAAGTATTAGTGGAGGCTCAGAAATGTTTTACCTGCATTGGTAAGCTATTTACAAAGTTTGGAAACAACTGGATTAACACATTATCCAAAGAACAGAAAGATGCCTAGAGGTACAATAACATTCCAGTTATTCCCTTTTGTTGAACCATTTCCCTCACTTCATGAACCCAGAGCCAAAACCATTTTTTCTTTTATATATAATTCAGATTACAAGGGTAAAAGGGTGGTTGGCATTTCTGTCCATAAAAACACTCGCCAAACAATTGAAGCATAATCCTCAAATTTTTACATACCTCTAAACCAGAAATCTCATAGTCTCCCTAGAATCCTCCCTCTCTGTCACCATCCAAATACTAACTGCTCACCAAGGACTGCTGAGTTTTGCACAAATACTGCCTGCTGTCCCTTCACTCCATTTGCTCTGCAGCTTTGCCACAATGCACATGCACACTGTGGCTCTTGTAAATGGTGTGTTCCCTGGAATTGCACATTACATGGTCTTGACATTTGTATTCAGTGACTGCGTCTGTTACTTCTCTAACTTGAGCACTTATCACTTTTTTTAACTTTGAGTACTTGTCACTTCTTACCTCAACAATTGTAGTTGTCCTTGCCTTTTATTGCCTTCTAATTCAACTTTCCTAGAGGTATACATCTAAAAGGCAATGTTTGATCATGACCCAGAGCCACATTTCTAAAATTTTCCTATGGCTTACCGTGGCCTTAAAGATAAAGTTTGAGCTGCTTTGCAGATAGCCTGTATATTCTGCCACCTGAATCTGGGTTCATCTCCCATCATTCCCTATGTAATTATACCCTTAAAATACTGAATTTGCTGTAGTGCCCCACACACCATTGTGTTTCTTGGGTCTTTATGTATTGTGCACTAACTTTCAATTGTCTAGGATGCCCTTCATTCCCCAACCCGAACATTTATTTGCCTAGGTAACTCCCGTTCTTTTGTGAAGACTCAGCTTGGTTCTCATAGAAGACTACCTTAACCCTTCACACTAGCCTCACTTCATCAGACCACTCTCACTTCACTTAATAGATTTATTCTCACATAAAGTATCTATATCATCAGTTTCTTTGTCAGACTCTTCCCTGGATTGGAAGGTTTTGGTGTCAAGTATCTTATTATTTTTGCATTCCCAGTACCTAACATATAATGTGAGCATAAAATTATTTACTAAACTAAACTGAATGTGTACTTTTATTTCTTCAGAATATCATATGCAATAGGGGATTCAGGTGTTTACCTAGGGCATGCTTAACCTTATTCTCAGACAGCACATCTCTTAGTATTTAGCTAGTTCAGAGCTTACCACTCACAAAATGGAAATAAAATAGCGGAGAAAATTATCCTTTCATTGAAAAGAAAGCTCTTTATAACACCAAGTATTAGCTAAGGAACATGAATTCTGACAATTCAAAGTTTCTTTGTTCTGCTTCACTTTGATGACTTTGGGATTGCAAGTTGTCCTCAGGAGCCAAGAACTAAATTTCTATGCAAAACTGAGGGAAAAACTTAGAGCTGGAGAGGACAATTTGTGAAGGAGGAGCAGAGGAGGAGAAGGAATGAGAGACATAAGCAAGCCGGCAAATTGGCAATTACATGAGAAAGTGCCTCCCATCACCCATCCCTTAGCCCTGTCATCTTAAGATTATTAATTCATAAAATTTGTGGCATGAGTATATTTCTGGTGGAAACTGAAGAAAAGGATTAAAAAATAAGCTTATGTGTATATAAGAATGAGAAGTAGGGAGGAGCATGAGAGTCAAAGTCTGCTGAGATGTGTAGCAATCTTCAGAAATTTGGATTTCTTAGGCATGGAATGAACTGGCATTGAAACCAGTCACCTCTAGATCTGAGAAGCAGAGAAACCTTGATTAACATTTGGAACCACAACAGAGAAAAAGAAAAGGTGCAATGCAGTATTATAGCTCCATGCATTTAAAAAGACATAGCAGATATACATTGATAAAGGTTTCAAATTTTAAAATATAATTCTTGCAAAAGTGAAATTCCTAGAACACCATCAGGTTTCAAAGAATACAGAGCTAATGCTGGACCATGTTAATTAGGAAAAACCATGTATGGTAAAAGCAAAATCTAAACTAGGCTCTGAATTATCTGAAGATATGAGTTAATGGACAAACTTTAGAAAAGGAATAAGCACAAATGCAGAAGCAGCAGTTAAAAAATAGGTCAAAAACAATAGATCAAATAGAGGGTGTATATGAGACAAATAACATAATTTTCATCCAGAAATGTAGCATCTCACCTCTTTGAACTGGTATCAAATAGTTTAGCATTCTGACCAAATGTTTTCATTCAGCTATCAGTCATCTCATTACCAATTTTTATGCTCTAAAAAACAAGCCATCCTACTAAGAACTTTTAGGAATAAGAGTACCCTGAGCATCTAATACTAGTAACTTCAAATTTTCCATATGAACTTGTATTAGCCACGGTATTTGAATCACTTTGAAGAGAGAACAATTCTTGCTCTTATATTTTACAAACTGACCCTAGTGTTTTACACAACATTAAAATCTTTGTAAGTCCTCAGTGTCACCAAGGCTCAATTTCTCATATTGGTCCTTGGAAGATGAGGTAATTAGATCATGTTTTATAAAGTTCCATTAAAATTATGAGGACATGTCATAGAATATATACCTGTCACTTCATTAGTACATTGGATGCTCACTGATTTTTTCAGATAGGCTGAGTTGAACCTTCTAGTTTGTTTCTCATAGAAGACAATAGTTCAGAGACCCAAGAAAAGGATTGGCCAGACTCATATCCATGTTCAATTTCTACTGAGATATGTGACCTTATGCAAATTATTTCAGTTTTCTCTGGAACTCTTTCCTCATCTGTAAAATTAGGATGCTAATAATAGTACCTATCTTGTTTGTAAGAATTAAATGAGCTAATCCTACTGTATGTGTACTGATGACCGTTTGGTTCAGCTGTGAGAAAGGAAGGTTCAGAAAAACAAGTCCACAGGTCAGCAAGCTGGTATGGTGGCTCCATGGTGTCAAAAAACTAGGCTGTTTCTCTTGTTGATCTAAAACAGGGGACCCCCAACCCCCAGGCCATGGACCGTTACCGGTCTGGTCCATGCCTGTCAGGACTTGGGCCTCACAACAGGAGGTGAGCTGCAGCTGAGCAAGAATTACTGGCTGAACTCCACCTCCTGTCAGGTCAGTGGTGGTATTAGATTCCCATAGGAGTGTGAACCCTATGGGGAGATGTGCGTACGAGGGATCTAGGTTGTGTTCCTCTTATGAGAATGTAACTAATGCCTGATGATCTGAGATGGAACAAGTTTCATACTGAAACCTTCTCCTAACACCCCTCAATCTCTGCAAAAATTGTCTTCCACAAAACCAGTCCCCGGTGCCAAAAAGTTTGGGGACCACTGCCCTACAGTACTTAGATTCTATTTTCACCATTATTTCATTATCCTAAGGAGCTGTTGAAACTAGAGGCATCACCTTTGCATTTCAGACAGTAAGAGGAAGGGACAAAAAAGAGAGTATTAGTTATCTGCAAATTACCCTTCTTGGACACCCTACACAAGACCCTTACTATCCTCTCACCAAGCAAAACTTATCACATGATCTACCTATGAAAGAAATTAGGAGAGGAGAGGTAGAAGTCATTATAATTTTTTAGCTAAATGGTAGTATGACTAGATTTTATAAAATCAGATTGATTTTACTAAAGAAAAGGGAAAACAAGTAGCAGTCTGTCCTATAGTATGCGAACATTCAATATACTTTGTAGAATATAGGCAGTGCTCAATAAACTCAAGATACTGTATTTTTAATAATCTCAATTATTAAGATACATTAAGTTTTCTCATTGCTTAACATAATTAATACAAATTCTAGGTTCTAGGTCCAAAATTCACTTGTTTATTAAACTACAGATAATCTCTTTAATTTTCTCTGTAACTCTAGATTTTTGTTTCTTTGTTTTTTAAGACAGGGTCTGGCTCTGTCACCCAGGGTGGAGTGTAGTGGCACGATCACAGCTAACTGAAGTCTTGACCTCCCTGGCTCAAGTGATTCTATCACCTCAGCCTCTGGAGTAGCTGTGACTACAGATGAATGCCACCACACCCAGCTAATTTTGTACTTTTGTAGAGACAGAGTTCCAATGTGTTGTGCCGGCTGGTCTCAAACCCCTGGGCTCAATCAATTCTCCCACCTCGGCATCCCAAAGTGCGAAAATTGCAGGCATGAGCCACCATGCTCATCCTAGATCTTATTTTGGTAAAACCAATACAATGTTTTTCTTTTTTTTTCCCATTGCTAATTCTCTTCTAGAACCTGTATAATTTTGTCAAATTATAATTTAGTCTCCATAATTTGAACATAATTCTTATACAATAGGTTTATGCATACCTTGATTTTTTGTTTAACTAGGAGGTGTTAAAAAAATTTAACTGAGAGATCATTAGAATGTGATGGCTCCAGTGCCCTGGGTTCGTACATAAGCAAACCAAGACCCAACTCAGTGTAAACAGCAAAACAAAACTGAAGCTTAACAAATCAAAAACTACCAGCTAACATGTACCTAGAGACCTTGCCAATCATAAACCACTAATTAACTCTAACTAGAGACTTTCCATTTTAACCAATCAAATATTTTATTTTCTTACTATTTCAATAGGTTTTTGAGGAAATGGGTGGTATTTGGTTACATGTGTGAGTTCTTTAGTGGTGATTTCTGAAATTTTGGTGCACCCATCACACAAGCAGTGTACACTGTACCCAATGTGTAGGCTTTTATCCCTCGAGTCCCTCCCACCCTTTCCCCAAAGTCCCCACAGTCCGTTGTATCATTCTTACGCTTTTGTATCCTCATAACTTAGCTCCCACTTATGAGTGAGAACATGCGATGTTTGGTTTTCCATTCCTGAGTTATTTCACTTAGAATAATGGTCTCCAATTCCATCCAGGTTGCTGTAAATGCCATTATACCATTCCTTTTCATGACTGAGTAGCATTTCATGGTGTGTGTGTGTGTGTGTGTGTGCCACAATTTCTTTATCCACTCGTTGACGGATGGGTTGACCTCTTGATTTGATTCTGAGCTTGGTTGCTGCTAGTGTATAGCAGAGCTACTGATTTGTGCACATTAATTTTGTATTCTGAAATGTTGCTGATTTCATTAATCAGTTCTAGGAGCTCTTGGGAGGATTCTTTAGGATTTTCTAGGTATACAATCATATTATCAGCAAACAATGACAGTGTGACTTTCTCGTTACTGATTTGGGTGCCCTTTCACTTATCTGATAGCTCTGGCTAGGAATTCCAGCACTATGTTGAAATGAATTGGTGATAGTGAACATCCCTGTTTTGTTCCAGTTCTCAGAGAGAACACTTTCAACTTTTCCCTGTCCAGTATTATGTTGGGTGTGGGTTTGTCATTGATGGCTTTATTACCTTAAGGTATGTCCCTTCTGTGCTGATTTTGCTGAGGGTTTTAATCACAAAGTGATGCTAGATTTTGTCAAATGCTTTTTCTTCTTCTACTAGATGATCATCTGATTTTTGTTTTAAATTCTGTTTATGTATCACCAGTATCGATTTGCATATATTAAATCATCCCTGCATCCCTGTTAGGAAACTCACTTAATCATGGTGGATTATCGTTTTGATAGGTTGTTGGATTCAGTTAGCTAGTATTTTAAGGATTTTTGCGTATGTGCAATATTTGTCTGTAGTTTTCTCTTTTTGTGTTATATCCTTTCCTAGTTTTGGTATTAGGATGAACTGGCTTCATAGAATGATTTAGGGAGGATTCCCACTTTCTCTCTCTTGTAGAATAGTGTCAATAGGATTAGTACCAATACTCCTTTGAATATCAGATAGAATTCAGCTGTATGTCTGTTCCTGGACTTTTTTTGTTGGCAACTTTTATATTACCATTTCAATCTTACTGCTTGTTATTGGTCTGTTCAGAGTTTCTGTTTCTGTCTGATTTTATCTAGGAGGGTTGTATATTTCCAGGAATTTATCCATCTCCTCTAAGTTTTCTATTTTATGTGCATAAAGGTATTGTTCATAGTAGCCTTGATGATCTTTTGTATTTCTGTAGCACCAGTTGTAACATCTCCCATTTTGTTTCTAATTGAGCTTATTTGGATCTTCTGTCTTGTTTTCTTGGTCAATCTTGCTAATAGTCTATCAGTTTTATTTATCTTTTCAAATAACTTGCGTTTTGTTTCATTTATCTTTTGCATTTTTTGTTTTAATTTCATTTAGTTTTGCTGTAATCTTTGGTATTTCTTTTCTTCTGCTGGGTTTGGGCTTTGTTTGTTCTTGTTTGTATAGTTCCTTGAGGTATGACCTTAGATTGTCTATTTGTACTCTTTCAGACTTTCTGATATAGGCATTTAAGCCTATAAATTTCCCTCTTAGCACAACCTTTGCCATAACCCACAGGTTTTGATAGGTTATGTTACTATTATCATTCAAATAATTTTTAAATTTCCATATTGATTTCATTGTTGACCCAATGATCATTCAGGAGCAGGTTAATTTCCATGTGTTTGCATGGTTTTGAAGGTTCCTTTTGGAGTTGATTTCCAATTTTATTCCACTGTAGTTAGAGAGAGTACTTGATATAATTTCAATTGTCTTAAATTTATTGAGACTTGTTTTGTGGCCTATTATATGGTGTATCTTGGAGAATGTTTCCTGTTTTATGAATAGAATGTATATTCTCCAGTTGTTGGGTAGAATGTCATGTAAATACACTTTAGGTCTACTTGTTTAGAGTATAGTTTAATTCTATTGTTTCTTTGTTGACTTTGTCTTGATGACCTGTCTCGTGCTGTCAGTGGAGTATTGAAGTTCCCCCACCAATTGTTGTGTTGCTCTCTGTCTCATATCTTAGGTCTAGTAGTAATTGTTTTATAAATTTAGGAGCTTCAATCTTAGGTGCATATATATTTAGGATTGTGATATTTTCCTGTTGGATAAGCTCTTTCATCATTATATAATTCCCACCTTTATCTCTTTCAATGGCTGTTGCTTTAAAGTTTGTTTTGTCTGATGTAAGAGTAGCTACTTCTGCTTGCTTTTGGTGTCCATTTGCATGGACTATCTTTTTCCATCCCTTTACGTTAAGTCTATGTGAGTCCTTACATGTTAGGTGAGTCTCTTGAAGACAGCAGGTACTTGGTTGGTAAATTCTTATCTATTCTTCCATTCTGTTACTTTTAAGAGAGCATTTAGGCCATTTACATTCAAATGTTAGTATTGACATGTGAGGTACTATTCATCATGCTATTTGGTTGCCTGAATACCTTGGTTTTTATTTTTTCATTGTGTTGTCATATTGTTCCTGTCAGATGTATGCCTAAAGGAGGTTCTATTTTTGTATATTTTGAAGACTTATTTCAAGATTTAGAGCCCCTTTCAACAGTTCTTGTAGTGCTGGCTTGGTAGTGGCAAATTCTCTCAACATTTTTTTTTTTTTTTTTTTTGTCTGAAAAAGACTGTATCTTTCCTTCATTTATGAAGCTTAGTTTCAATGGATACAACATTCTTGCCTGACAATTATTTTGTTTAAGGAGGCTGAAGATAGGGCCCCAATATCTTCTAGCTTGTAGAGTTTCTGCGAGAAATCTGCTATTAATCTGCTAGGTTTTCCTTTGCAGATTACCCGGTGCTTTCGCCTCACAACTCTTTAAGATTCTTTCCTTCATCTTGACTTTAGATAACCTGAGGACTATGTGCCTAGGTGATGATCCTTTTGTGGTAAATTTCCCAGGTGTTCTTTGAACTTCTTCAATTTGGATGTCTATTAGGTAATGCAAGTTATTGCATTTTCTGTTATTCAAAAATAATGGCAAAAATTTAAATTACGTTTGCACCAACCTAATAGATCTCTAGCAAGACTGGTGAAGTTTTCCTTGACTATTTCCTTAAATATGGTTCCCAAACTATTATATTTATCTTATTCCTTAGGAACACCAATTATTCTTAAACTTGGTCATTTAACATATTCCCAAATTTCTTAGAGGCTTTGTTCATTTTAAAATTCTTTATTCTTTGTCTTTGTTGTTGTACTGGGTCAATTCAAAAACTTCATTCTCTTCAAAATCTTCAAGCTCTGAATTTCTTTCTTCTGCTCTTCTATTGCTGACACTTTCCAGAATATTTTGCATTTCTCTAAGTGTGCACTTCATTTCCAGAAATTGTGATTTTTTAAATCTATGCTATCTATTTCACTGAAGATTTTTCCCTTCATAGCTTGTATCTTTTTTACATTTCTCTAAGTTGGACTTCACTTTTTTTCTGGTGCCTCCTTGACTAGCCTAATAATTGATCTTCTGAATTCTTTTTTCTGGCAATTCAGGAATTTCTTCTTGGTTTGGATCCATTGCTGGTGAGCTAGTGTGATCTTTCGAGGGTACTAAAGAACCTTGTTTGGTCATATTATCAGAATTATTTTTGTGTGTGTTTTTCTCATTTGCTCATTGTGTAGAATATTTCAGAGGTAATAGCTGGGGCTCAAGGGCTGCTGTTCAGATTATTTTGTTCCATGAGGTGCTCCCTTGATGTAGTGCTCCCCTGTTCCCCTAGGGATATGGCTTCCTGGGAGCTGAACTGTAGTGATTGTTATTTCTCTTCTGAATCTAACCCTCAGTGGAGCTATCAGGTTCCAGGCTAGACTTTGGGGGTGTTTGCACAGAGTCCTGTGATATGAACCATTTTCAGATCTCTCAGCTGTGGATAGCAGCACCTGCTTCAGTGGAAGTGACAGGGGAGTGATATAAACTCTGTGAGGGTCCTTAGTTGTAGTTTTATTTATTGCATTAGTTTTGTGTTGGTCGGTCTCCTGCCAGGAGGTGGTGCTTTCAAGATAGCATCAGTTGTGGTAGTATAGGGGGAATCAGGCTGTGGTTGAGGCCCTAGAGCTCCCAGGAGATTATGTCCTTTTGTCTTTGGAGTTTTTTAACTATTTACCAGGGCGTGCAGAAGCAATCCACTTCCTTCCCAAATATTTCATTTGTCTTGCTTTCACAGCACCTTATAAAAGATTTCCCCTCCCCTTTTCTCATTGAAGCCTAAACTGCTGTGGTTTGGTGCTGCCCAATTCATGAATTGCTGTCTGCTCAAATAAATTCTTTAAAATTTTAATGAGCCTAAGTTTGTCTTTTAACAGGGGTAACTAAAACATACGCTTTCACTTTTATTGTATTTTCACATCTCAGTTCTTAAAACAATGGTTAAGACCATTTTATTACCTTAAAAATAATATAGTTAAAATAATTCCATCTTTGATATTAAATCCATGCAGTGATAGGGTCTTTATGCTGATCAGTAATCTCCATTGTGTCTCTCCTGTATGTGTGAAAATACTTTGAAAGCATACAGTCGGCTGACTCTGACCATAGGGCAGTTCATAAAAGATTTTCTTTGGTTAATTTATTTTTTTCAAAATCCTTCAATCAATTTTTTTCGACAACCTCATTGTTACATTATAAATTGCACACAAACTGTACAAAGAGTTCCAAATAGTCACATGAGAATCAAATAAAAATATTTAATAGGTGTTAGAAAAAATACCTTAGACAAATTGAACTTAAATTTTAATTGAGCAAAGAATGATCCATGAATCATACTGCTCCCAAACCAGAATAGGTTCAGAGAGACTCCAGTGCTGCCATGAGATCAAAGAAAATTTATGGACAGAAAAAGGAAGGTGACAGACAGAAAATGGAAGTGCAATGCAGAAATAGTTGGATTGGTTACAGCTCAGCATTTGCCTTATTTGAATGCAGTTTGAATAGTTGGCCACTTTTGGTTGTCCAAAACTTGATGACTGAAACCAAAGTAGGCCACAGTCAGTTTACATATCCAGTTAGGTTATAGTTCACTATGTACAGAGCAACCTTTTGGCCATACTTAAAATATGTAAGGAGACAGCTTTAGGCTAAACTTAACATAGGTCATTGGGATAATTAAAATCATAAATCCATGCTCTGGATCCAATGAATACCTATCTCATTTTCATTATGCAGATCCCAATACTTTTCAGTATTAATATCAACCTAAAAACAGATTTTGCCTCAAAAGGATCCACTGTAACCATTGCTTTGAAAAAATAAGAAAATAGTCATTTGGAAAAAATTGTATGTATTTGATATCCAGTTTATCCAATTTCCATATAAAGTATTTATTCATAAATTTAAAGTACAATATCCTGGTTTGGGTATGACAAATAACCAAAAGAAAATAGTCATGCTTATGAATGATTAGCCTGCAAATGTGGTAACATTCTTTCTGAACAAACACAAAAGTCCATGCTTCAAATTTGGTGTTCTGCCCAATAAACTTGTTATTTGGGATGTGATTAATGTACCATTACTTCAACATCACTGATGCATATAGTCGGTCATAGGAATCACACATTTAGATTAAAAACTTGCCTGAAATGAATTGTTGAAAAAGTTGAGGTCTCAAAGCAGCAAAATCACTTGAAATTCAATCAATAATATCTTCAGTAATTGAAGCACTTGTTCCAGTTGAGAATAAAGATGCTCTAAAAATTACATGGTTATCTTTGCTACTTCTTGCTCTGGGAATGAAATGATTTTGCAACACAAAGTCATTTAGGCAAAAATTGGGGTTCATGTTTAGAATGACTAGAAGTATCAAAAAATAGACTTTTTATAAGCCTATGATCCAAAGATTAGTTATGCTATCAGAAAACTAACTACAATGAGGGTTGCTGATGTTTAAATAACCTACTATAAATATGTTAGAGTTTATGGACACATTCTTTAAAAATTGGGGGAAAGATAAGAACAATAAATAGAATCAAGGGGAAAATGGACTATGAATAGTTTTGTAAGACAAGTTTAGAAAAGATAAAGGAAGGCAAAGCAAACCATTCTCAACTCAGTACTTGAACTCCTGAGTCGGTCACTGAGAATAAACTAACGTACACATAAAGGGCAGAAAAGAGGATTGATAAAATAAGCTTTTATGATGTTTTCTGCTATGTTTTTATGTACTTTGCACTAAGTACCTAAATCTGTAAATTAGAAAATATTTTGAAAACATACTTTAGTGGACATGGTTATTTCTATTTTGGCTGAAAAGATTTTTTCATAACAGAATTGCCTATTTTTTTCCCCATTTTAAGAAAGTAATCTAATATCATCATGGAACCTATGAGAAAAGAGTCAGTTGACTTTTTATGAAAGAATATAAGCAATGGATCACAAGATCAAAACATCCTTCTACTGAGTATAGGTTCTATGTTTTAGATATCTATAAAAAATTGGCAAGTATGAAAGATGAGTTCTCTTGCCTGTGTTCAGATCCAGTAGTGTACTGGAGCTGCCAGTGCTGAGTAGAACTAGCCAAGTGTTAAATTTTCACGAATTTGTCCAGCTAATTTTTTAACACAGCTACTTTTTTTAATCATATAAAATTATAGTTAAAAAATTTAAAACCAAAGGTAATAAATACCCAAAATTCATCACTTCCTAAATGTATTTTACTACCAAATACCAACCATGTTGTTGAAGTTATTTACATCTGTATTATCTGTATGATAAATACTATATAATAGCAAATTCTGTGCATTTCTTCCTAATTCCATGTTCAGTGATGGTAAATTCATAGCTTGAAACTGGCCATGCTATGAGTATCTACATTAAGAAAATCAGCAAATGCTATGAATCAAAGCTTGATTTACTGTGTTGTCTGTATTTAAAGTGGTAGAAAATGTTAATATGAAGATTAAATATAAAAGCCGGTTATGTCTCTAGCTGTGACATTATAAATTGCACAAAAAATAAGAAAATATTACTCCTGTGTTCAAAAATGATTATTTAATTCAAGAAAATTATTTGTTTCAAGAAATCATTTGTATGATTGAAGAATACAGTCATAAAAAATGTCTTCCTTCTTTCACTTTTACTTTATTCATTTAAGTCAATGAAAATATCAATCAACATTCATGTTGAGGCTACATTCATTTATCTATGTCATGAATGATTCCTTTCATCAAATCTCATAGTAAACAAGTGTTTATTTGTAGTCTAATTTTGTCAGTTCATTGTTTAATTGCAACCATAGTTTGGCTGCAGGTAAAAGAGTTTAACAAAACCAACAAAAGCATTATTTCAGAATCAATTGATTATATGTAATGTACAATAGGAAATATTGTATATTTTATTTGTAAATTTCATGCTATACAGTCTGGATATCATTAAAGTATATTATAAACTTGAGTATACATATATGTTTATTTTACCACATTTACCATTGTTAGACATCTCCAGTACACCACTGTCAACAATCAAGTTATAGATCATTTCTTTAAAAATATCCTACCCCAATAACTCAGTATGGCTTGGTATGCCAAGAATTTAGCCAATTTATTTGTGAATCTATATTTTTAACCTACATTTCCTCTTGCACTTAGTGAGATCAGCTATTACTGTATAAATTAGCATAGTATTTTTAAACATGATGAATTTATTTCATCCTACTCATCTTTTGTCCACTCATGGCTCTGTTCACCTCAGTCACATCCCTTTTCCGCTTCCATTATTACAAAATGAAGATTCTTCACTCAGCTGAATAAATCTCTGTCTTTACTTGTGTCTGTTATTTATAAGTACCTCACAAATCAAAGACCATGATACACATCTACTTAATTAAAGGGTTTTCCCAGATTATCCACTGATACTTTCAAGATCTAGAATCTATAAAGCCACGAGAAACTTATGCCAATTTCAAAGGAATCAATACGTGGAAAGTTTTCTCTCAATCCTGCACCATAGACTGCAAATGGCAGATGAATAAATGATCAAGGTCCAAGCGTATATAAGAACACAGTAGGAATGAAAAGGGAAAATAATAAGAGTACTGGGAAATGATCAAGAAAACATTCCAGTATCTGTAGATTAGAATTAACGTTTTTCCAAATAGAGGTGCATCCCTAAGTAATTGGCTATAAGTATGAGGTTCCTTCATTCTTCAAATATGTAGCAACAACCTACAATATGTCATGTACTGTGCTGGGTGCTGGAGACACAACAGTGAGCAGTGTATAGTCTTACTGCCTGCTATCAGGGCACCCACACTCTAAAAGTGAGAGGGATGACTTCTTTGTCATCTTGCCTCTTAGGGAAGCATGTTTATTTTCTATTTCTATTGCAGCATTTGTACTTTCATTGACCTTCTTCAGAGCTGTAGTATCCAAGAACATTTACAGAAATATCTTGACTTCAAATATTTCTATAAATACCCATCACCTCCCTAGTTATTCTTTTAACCACACTTATCTTCTAGTGCTGTGCCTCAGACATGTCAGGCATACTCCAATAGTAGGGACTTTGCACTAGGTATTTCCTGTGCTTGAAAGTTCTTACTCTAGATGTTCACATGAGTTACTTGTTCATATTTTTAAAATCTTAGTTCAGTGTCACTTTCTTAATAAGTCTTACCCATGTAAGATCTGCTAGCTGTGATGATTATTTTATGTGTCAAATTGGCTGGGCTATGGTGTTCAGCAGTGTGGTAAAACACTAGCCTAGATGTTGCTGTGAAGGCATTTTGTAGAAGTGACTGACATTTGTAATCAGTTGACTTTAAGTAAAGGAGATTACCTTTGATAATATGAGTGGAACACAGCCAATCAATTGAGGCCTTAAGAGCAGAAGCTGACATTTTCTGGAGAAGAAGGAGTTCTACCTCAGGACTCTAACATAGCTCTGCTTGAGTTTCTGGCCTGCTGGCCTATCCTACGTATTTTCAACTTTCCAGTTCTGACAATCATGTGGGTCAACTTCTTAAAATATATCTCTACACATATATATGTATGTAATATCAATATATATAGTGTATACACACATATGTATAGATAATAAATTTTATATCCAATTATACCCAATAGTATATAAAACCAATTATATACATAAAACCAGTAGAATATGTACCATGTAAATAGAATATATACCAATTTACATACATAAAATCAATACAATATATACCATGTCTAAACATTCAGTTAGGTAAAAGGCATAAGTTCCAGCATTCGATAGTACAGTAGGAAAATTGTAGTTAAAATAATTAAGGTATATTTCAAAAGAGAAGAATTGTAATGTTCCCAACACAAAGAAAAGATAAATGTTTGAGTGGATGGATATCCCCATTACTCTGATTTAATCATTAAATATTCTATACATATATCAAAATATCACACATATACCAAAAACATGTACAACTATTATTTAATCAATAAAGATTACAAAAAGACATTTTGATTACCAATAATAAAAGCTTACACTGGTTTAGGCAGAATAATTTCAATTTCTGTTGGTTTCTCCCACTGAAGTCAGATCTCTCACTCTTTAATGGGACATTGGCCACCACTATCTCCATGTATAGCAACTTTATTTGGGATAAGCAAAAATGTTTCAGTATTTTATTCTGAAAAGTTTTCGATTTGAGCTCTATAGTTTTGAATCCCATTGAACTGGCTAGTTTTGCATCCCCATCCTTCAACCTATCACTGAAGCCAGGGTAATAAGATATTCTTACTGGCCAAGTCTACACAATATGACCATTCTCAGTATAGGATTGGGGATAACCCAGCTCCATCTAGAAACATAAGCTGAGAGATAAGGATGGGTGTATTTCTCACTTTCTACTTAGACAGTCCACTCTTCACTCTACCTCCTTCAGGAAACAGGCTCTCAAACACAACAGAAAACCACTATCTACAAAAATAGAAAATGCTGCTAATTTTAGTTTGTAATTTTTTTTTCCTGAGAGGCAGCCAAGCACAATGTGAAAGCCCATGACCTGGAAATCATGAATGTCAGGTACTAGTTCTGGCTCAGTGGACATCTAAATACATGAATTTCAGTAAGTCCTACCTCAAGTTCTAGAAATAACACACTGGAGACCAAATCTCAGCTATAACACTTTTTTGGTAGTTTACATTGGGTGATGTTATGAATTGAATTATGCCCCCAAAAAAAGATATGTTGAAGTCCTAATTATTAGCATCTATAAATGTGACTTTATGTGGAAATATAGTCATTGCAGACATAATCAAGTTAATATTAGGTCATTATGGTGGGCTAAGCTAAGATCACTAATGTCCTTAGAAGTGACAACAGAAACATGGACACAAGGAGAATGCCATGTGATGACAAAAATAAAGATTGGAGGTATGCATATATGAGTCAAGGAATGCCAGAGATTGACTACCACCACCAGAAGCTATTAGAAAATGTAAGGAAGGATTCTCCCCTATAAGTTCTAGAGGGGGCATGGTGCTGACAATACCTTGACTTCAGACTCCTAGCTTCAAGAACTGTAAGAACAAGTTTCTGTTATTTCAAGCCACTCAGTTTGTGGTATTCTGTTATAGCAGCCCTTGGAAACTGGGAATATTCCTAAATTGTTGAAGCTCCAGTTTCCTCAAATACAAAACAGGAGAATATTATTACCAACTTCATTAGATCACTGAGTTAATATACATTAAGAGTTTAAGATTGGGTCTAGTACAAAATAGACACATAATAAATGGAAATTGTTTAACTCAATGTTGTTAATATTAATTTTAAAAACTCACTCCTTGCAACTTCACATGTTTTGGGGGGTCTCAACCTGTAAACAACTCTGTAAATCAGACAGAATGGAAATTCTTACATCTGTTTTACATATGAGGTATCTGAAACCAAAATATACTCACACAATATATCCAGGTTCGCACAGTCACTTCCTGATGGAGACAGGGTTCAATCTTAAGTATTTTGAATGTAATTGGATACTTCTTTACATATAGAAAAATATCTCTCAGAGTAACATGAGTCTTTTTATCCTCCAGCATTGAGGGTCTATATTTACAAATATCTTCTATACTTATTACTCTTCTAAGTGAATTATAATTATTAATTTATGGGTTCCTGTAACAATCACCCAGGCAACTATATTCCCATTTCTCAGGAAAGGAAACCAAAGTTCGGAGACAGGAATTATCTACTCAAAGTCATACAAGTTGTAATGTCAGACACAAGATTCCAATCTAGATTTCTTACATTTCTAACCAGTGTACACTTCATTTCCTCCCACTGTCCTCATACACACAAAAAACATCAACTAAGATTGTTTTTATGCTGTTGGCTGCACATAAGTATCATTTATCATATGCACTTTGGACAACACAATTCCAAGTTCTTCCAATGCTCATTTGCATATATCAAGGTAATTTTTAATTCTTTTTAAAGACCCACTCCTTGCCTGCCTAGTGTCATTAAAAGGGAGACTACTTATCACAACATTTAGCAGCACAAAATGACACTAACATAAATGGTGCTGTCTTCTTTAAGGGACAACTTCCAAATGGTTCACTAGCAGATGCGATCTTTAAGCTCTGAATCTTTGGGTGACACACAGTTCCACTCAGCAGCTTTGCTCAGGAAAACAAAAAAGGTATGATCACAGAGTCATATAAAGTATCCAGAGTAAAGTGGGATTTAAAATCAGTGAAACTGGTGTGCAAGAGAAGACAGAACAAAAGAGCTCTGACTCACAGAGCCAGACATTCAGAATAAAAAATAGATATGAGTTCACTCCTGAAGGTGCTAACGGAAATGTCACCACACTCTAATGCCCTGATGATGGTTTCCTTTTGGCTTCGATAAACAACTGAAATTACAACGATCCTGTGACAATGTGATAACCATGTAGTGCAAGTAGCATGTGCTCTTAAGTGCTATTTATTGGAAACATATTTTACCAGAAAATGTCATTTCCTATCAAACTTTACCAGTAAAGGGAGTCAGGATGGCAGAAACAAAGGAGAGGAACACATGCCATGAGTCCACAACAGGCATTAGCTGAGCATCTACTTTTGCAAGTTATTATTTTAAGCTCTTCAGATGCAGCATGGAATAGAGCCAAGTTCTTGCCCTTGCAGACCTTTTATCTCAGGGTAGTGTCTACTGTGTGCAGAGGGTTTTACGAATGTTATATCATTTAATCTTCATTAACTCTATCATGATAGGTAGAGAGCAGATGGTTTTTGCTTTTGTTTTTTGACTGTTTGACATTTAATTCTCCTTCTTGTGACATACATCCTTTTTGGGAAATTACCTCTCATCTATATATGTAATCTTCATATGTCTGTAAATAAAAGTATTCTGGCCGGGCATGGTGGCCCACGCCTATAATCCCAGCACTTTGGGAGGCCGAGGCGGGCGGATCACGAGGTCAAGAGATTCAGGCCATTCTGTCCAAAATGGTGAAACCCGTCTCCACTAAAAGTACAAAAATTAACTGAGCTTGGTGGCACTCGCCTGTAGTCTCAGCTACTTGGGAGGCTGAGGCAGGAGAATTGCTTGAAACCAGGAGGCGGAGGCTGCGGTGAGCTGAGATCGCACCACTGCACTCCAGGAGCGAGACTCCGTCTCAAAAAAAAAAAAAGGGGGGGGGGGGGGATTCTATGCTCTCCTAGCCAAGCTGTCATGTTACAACAATTGGATTTTTTTTCAAGAACCTTGAAACTTAATCTGAGAATTTTAAGGGTAGAGGGAAAAGCAGTGGGAAGCATTTATTACAGCAATGTTGCCAAAGGAGATATGAAGTATTTCTGCCTCTTGATTCCCCATGACAGCCGTGAATCCTGCTTATTTGTAATCCAGGTTTTACTGCCTTCCCATGTATTCTGTGAATTTCTCCAATACTCTTCCAACGAATTTCCTTTCTGTTAAGTTTGCCAACAAGTATCCATCACTGGCAACAAATGAACCCTAATTACTAAAATAGTTATCATCAACATAATGTTGTACCATGAGGAACCTAAAGGACACAGAGATTAAAAACTGTTAATCAAGCTTAGCCTAAAGCTGCCTCCTTACATATTTAAGTTCAGCCTAAAGGTTTTTGTGTACATTGTAAACTATAACAAGTGGAGGTGTGAACCAACCATAGCTCACACCTGTGTCAATCATGCGTTTTGGCCAATCAAATGTAGCCAACTGTTTGAACTGTGTTCAAAAAAGGCAAACACTGAGCTGCAACCAATCCAGTTGTTCCTGTACCTCATGTACCTCACGTCTGATTTCTGTACATTTCCCTTTTTTTTTTTTTTTTTTTTTTTTTTTTTGACTATAAATCTTCTTCTACCACGTGGCTGTACTGAAGTCCCTCTGAATCTGCTGTGATTCTGGGGGCTGCTTGATTTGTGAATTGTTCATTGTTCAATTCAACTCCTTTAAATTTAACTTGGCTGAAGCTTTTCTTTCAACAATACATGTCCAAATCAACATAGCTACTATAAATGTATCTGATCCCAAAAGTCAAGCTCTTTCCACCATAACATGCAGCATGCTTCTTGATGAGGGCAGTTTAACAGAGAGCAACCTTTTCATATCTGGTGATGCATCTGTTGCTTTCTTTCAAGAGGATTTCGTAAATAGTGGAAATAACATTAAAGAACACAGAACAGACTCTGTCTCCTTTTTACAATCACAATACCCTATAAAATAAGGCAAACTACCTGAAGGCTCCAAGTTCTGCTTGTTGTCTGAAATAAACAATATAAGAAGAAATGCTACAGAGGCTCTTTAAAGGGATTTATTTAAATGCTTTCCTCTAATCCTTTTGTTTGCAGTTCATTTAATGTCTAGCATGATTACATTCCCTGAGTCTTCTGCCAATTAAAAACAAGCATGCCGTTGTTCACAATGTCAAGTAACTAAATTTTTGAGTGAAATACCTTAGAGAAATAAATGCACACTATTAGTGATGATGTATGCATTTTATGGACATTACATCTTCCATATTCATTCAATCTATTCCCATGGTGGTTATTTTACTGTTTTGTATGGGTAACAGTGATTTTGGCCCATGGTGAAGGATGTTATTTAAAAAAATCCTTTGGAAATGCATTGTCTTATTTACTCTGAAGCTATTGTTTGCTCTAATGTAGTGTCTACTCAGTGAGAACCCATTCCTGAAACCATAAAATCAGATCTACCTGTGCTCCTCCTGAACTGGTGGTTTCTCTATAATTCATATAGTTAATTATATTTCTGTCTTTCACTTGATTGTTTGAAACTGGAATGCAAGAGTTTGTAAGGAATTCACTCACAGTTGGCTTAAAATTGTCTGCTCATGTTTTTCAACTCTTCACTTATTTTTTCCTACTACTCACATTCCCTCAATTACTTGTATATGGTTTAGTATGCTATTTTTAACTTGATGGAAATAAAAATGATACAGGATGATACCACCAGGCAAAGATAGACATCCAAATGCAATATGTGATATATAGGTTGGTTTAATTCACCTGCAATTTGTTGAATGTCTACTTTGTGCTCAATCTTAACCTATGCCACTCTGTGCATACAGTATATAATGTGAGTGTCTTAAAAATTACAGATTTACAATAAAATATAAAAATGTGTAGAATATCCTGATGTAATCCTTTGGGAAATCACTGATGTGAGAACTTCACTGAAGCAGAATATTTAGGCAATTGTGGAGGTTCCTAATATCTCATTACCAAAGAAACCAGCTTCTTCATTACAGGTAAAGTCTGCAGTATATATGAGAAACCATTTTGCCTACTGGTTTTCTTCTTTTCTGACAGTGTTATTCAAATTAACCATAAAGGTCGAGCTCATTATTTTTACTATTAAATTTAGGTACAGGCATTTCCTCCTCCTGCTTCTAAGGAAACCCTACTCTGTAACAAAGTAGTTTCCAATAAATGTGCTTACTTTATTGTGAAAAAATAATAAACAAATACACAAATAAATTTATGTACAATTACTTTTGACCTACAAAAGCCTTGGTAAAGATTTTCTCTAGGCAATGCTTATCTTTTAAACACACATAGTTAGCACCTTTCTTATAAAATGAGTATGAGAACTATCTGGGGTGGGGCTGAATGCCTTTGGAATATAATTGATCACTAATCAAACAACCATTAATTCTAAGATATGAGGTTTTTTATAATCACACCCTAAAATGTGAGCACTTGAAAGATCCAGATATATCACACCTCACTTAATCAATGTAATACCATTATTCTTAATTTCATAATATATACATTGACTTTTTCCAATTATATATAAGATACAAAGCGATATTGTGAAATCAAGCTAATGAACAGATTCATCACCTCAAATATTTAATTTTTGTGGTAAGAACATTTGAAATTTACTCTATTACCAATTTTGAAATTGCTATTTCAATGCACTATTATTAACTATGTCCACCATACTGTGCAATAGATTTCAAAAACTCCCTTATTCCTCCTGTCTGAGACTCTGTATCCTTTGGCCATCATCTCCCCATTTTCCCCACATCCCAGCCTCTGTAACCACCACTGTACTCTCTGCTCTTATGAGTTCAATTGTTTTAGATCCTACATACAAGTGAGAACACAGAGTATTTATCTTTCCATACCTGGCTTTTTTGACTTAGCATAGTATTTTTTCAGTTCCATCCATGTTGTTGCAAATGGCAGAATTTACTTCTTTTTAAAGACATAATAGTATTCCTTTGTGTATATAATATCACATTTTCTTTATTCATTCATCTATTGATGGACACAGGTTGATTCTATATCTTGGCAATTGTAAATAGAGGCACATTGAACACAGGAATGCAGACTTTTTTTTTTTTTTTTTTGACAAACTGATTTCAAACCTTTCAGGTAAATACTGAAGTGGGGTTGCTAGATGATATTGTAAATTTTATTTTTAGTTTATTAAGAAACCTCCATACAGTTTTCCATGATGCCTATACTAATTACATTTCCACCAACAGTATGTAAGAGTTAACTTTACTCCACATACTCACCAAAACTTATCTTTTTGATAATGGTCATTATGATAGGTGTGAGGTGATATCTCATTGTAGTTTTAATTTGCATTTTCCTAATGATTACAGATGTTGAACGTTTTTTAATATTTCTGCTGGCCATTTGTATCTTTTTGCAAAAGGTCTATTAAGGTCTCTTACTCATTTATTAATCAATTTGTTTTCTTGTTATTCAGTTGTTTGAATTACATATTTATGTATTTTAGGTATTAGCCCTTTATTAGATGTATGGTTTGCAAATATTTTCTCCCAAACTGTAGGTTGTCTTGTCATATTGTTAACTGCTTCCTTTATTGTACAGAAGCTTTTTAGTTTGATTTGATCCTGTTTGTCTATTTTTGCTTTTATTTTCTGCACTTTTGAGGTTAAATTCAAGAGAACAATCACCCAGGCCAATATCATGGATATGACATGTTTTCTTCTAGTAGTTTTTACAGTTTTTGTTTTACATTTAAGTCTTTAATCTATTTTGAGTTAATTTTTATACTATGTGAAATAAGGGTCCAATTTCATTTTTTCTCATGTGGACATCCAGTTTTCCCAATACCATTTATTGAATGCAATGACTTTTTCTCATTTTCAGAGACACTGATGTGCCATGAATAGTGTCTCTGAAAAGGATAGCGTCTCGGAAAATCAATTGACCATATATGTGTAGGCTCATTTCTGGTCGCTTTATTCTGTTCCATTGGTTGATGTGTCTATTTTATGCTAATACCATGCTATTTTACTTACTACAGTTGTATCGGTCCATTTTCATGCTGCTGATAAAGACATATCTAAGACTGGGCAATTTTCAAAAGAAAGGTTTAATTGACTTCCAGTTCCATATGGCTGGGGAGGCCTAACAATCATGGAAGGTGAATTCATGGAAGGTGAAAGGCACCTCTCACATTGACAACAGACAAGAGAAGAAGGCTTATGCAGAGAAACTCCCCTTTTTAAAAATCATTAGATCTCTTGAGACTTATTCACTATCATGAGAACATCATGGGAAAGACCTGCCCCTGATTCAATTACTTCCCACTGGGACCCTCCCACAACACGTGGGAATTCAAGATGAGATTTGAGTGAGAACGCAGCCAAACCATATCACTCTGTCCCTGGCCCCTCTCAAATCTTATGTCTCCACATTTCAAAACCAATCATGCCTTCACAACAGCCCCCCCAAAGTCTAACTAATTTCAGCATTAATTCAGAAGTCCACAGGTCAAAGTCTCATCTGAGACAAGGCAAGTCCCTTCTACCTGTGAACCTGTAAAATCAAAAGCAAGTTAGTTACTTCCCAGATACTACAGGCATTGGGTAAATACAGCCATCCCAAATGGGAGTAATTGGACAAAACAAAGGGGCTACAGACCCCCTGCAAGTCTGAAATCCTGCAGGGAAGTCAAATCTTAAAGCTCCAAAATGATCTCCTTTGACTCCAGGTCTCACATCCAGGTCATGCTGTTGCAAAAGGGGGTTCCCATGGTCTTGGGCAGCTCCACTCCTGTGGCTCTGCAGGATACAGCCTCCCTCCAAGCTGCTTTTATGGGCTAATGTTGAGTATCTGTGGCTTTTTCAGGCACACAGTGCAAGCTGTCAGTGGATCTACCATTCTGGGGTCCTCAAACAGTGGCCCTCTTCTCACAGCTCCACTAGGCAGTGCCTCAGTAAGGACTTGGTGTGGGGGCTCCAACCCCACATTTGCCTTCCACACTGCCCTAGCAGAGGCTCTCCACAAGATTCCTGCCCCTGCAGCAAACTTCTTCCTGGACATCCAGGCGTTTCCATATATCCTTTGAAATCTAGGCAGAAGTTCCCAAACCCCAATTCTTGACTTCGGTGCAACTGCAAGCTCAACACCATATGGAAGCTACCAAGGCTTGTGGCTTGCATCCTCTGAAGCCATAACCTGAGCTCTATGTTGGCCCCTTTCAGCCATGGCTGGAGCGCCTTGGATGCAGGGCACCAAGTCCCTAGGTTGCACACAGCACAGGGACTGTGGGCCCAGTCCAGGAAACTTCCTCATCCCAGGCCTTTGGGCCTGTGATGGGAGGGACTGCTGTGAAGACCTCTGACAAACCCTGGAGACATTTTCCCCATTGTCTTAGGGATTACCATTCAGCTCCTCGTTACTTATGCAAATTTCTGCAGCTGGCTTGAATGTCACCTCAGAAAATGGGATTTTCTTTTCTATCACATTGTCAGGCTGCACATTTTCTGAACTTTTATGCTCTGTTTCGCTTATAAAACTGAATGCCTTTAACAGCACCCAAATCACCTTTTGAATGCTTTCTGCTTAAAAATTTCTTCCATCAGATACCCTAAATCACGTCTCTCAAGTTCAAAGTTCCTGAACAGACTCAGGACAAAATGCCACAAGTCTCTTTGCTAAAACATAACAAGAGTCGCCTTTGCTCCAGTTCCCAAGTTCATCATCCACATGTGAGACCACCTCAGCCTGGATTTCATTGTCTGTATCATTATCAGCATTTTGGTCAAAGCTGTTTAACATGTTTCCAGGGAGTTCCAAACTTTCTCACATTTTCCTATCTTCTTCTCAGCCCTCCAACCTGTTCTAACCTCTGCCTGTTACTCAGTTCCAAAGTCACTTCCACATTTTTGGGTATGTTTTCAGCAGCGCCCTACTCTACTGGTACCAATTTACTATATTAGACCATTTTCAAGCTGCTGATAAAGACATACCTAAGACTGGGCAATTTACAAAAGAAACAGGTTTAATTGACTTATAGTTCCATGTGACGGTGGAGGCCTCACAATCATGGCAGAAGGTGAAAGGCACATGTCACATGGCAGCCAAAAAGAGAAGAGAGCTTGCACAGAGAAACTCCCCTTTTGAAAAACCATCAGATCTCATGAGACTTATTACCACCACAAGAACAGCATGGGAAAGACCTGCCTCCATGATTCAATTACCTCCTACCAGGTCCCTTCCACAACACGTGGGAATTCCAAATAAGAGTGGGTGGGGACACAGTCAAACCATATCAATTGTGTTGTAGTATAGTTTGAAATATGCTAGTGTAATGCCTCCAGGTGTATTTTCTTGCTTGTGATTGTGCTGCATATGTATAATTTTTTTGGTTCCATGTTAATTTTAGGATTGTTTCTCTATGAAAAATAACATTGGAATTTTGATAGGGATTGTATTGAAACTGTAGCTCGCTTTATGTAGTACGGACGTTTTAGCAATAATTTTTCCAATCCACAAAATACAGGATATCTTTTCATTCATTTATGTCTTCTTCAATTTATTTCATCAATGTTTTATAGTTTTTAGTGTATAGGTCTTTCACCTCCTTGGTTATATTTATTCTTAAGTGTTTTCATAGAAATTGTCAATGAGATTGTTCATTTCTTTTGGTTAGTTCATTGTTGGTATATAAAATGCTACTGATTTTGCGTGTTTATTTTGCATTCTGCAACTCTAACATATTTATTAGTTCTAACGGTTTTTTATGGAATCTTTAGATTTTTCTATACATGAGATCATGTGTCAGCAAACAGTGACAATTTATCTTCTTCCTTTTCTATTTGGAAGATTTTATTGCTGCCTATTACCTAATTGCTCTAGCAAAGATTTCCAATACTAAGTTGAATAGAGACAACAAGAATGAGCCTTGTCTTGTTCCATTTCCTAGAGGAAAGGCTTTCAGTTTTTCACTTTTGAGTATAATGTGAGCTTTGGGCTTGCATATGCCTTGTATTGTGTTGAGGCACATTCCTATTATAGCTAATTTGGTGAGAAACATTTATCATGAAAGGATGTTAAAATTTGCAAAGTATTTTTTCTGCACGTAATGAGATACTTATACAGATTTTGTGTTTTATTCTGTTAATGTACCATATCACATTTATTGATCCATGTATTTTGTCATCCTTGCATTCTAGGGATAAATTCCATTAGTTCATGTTGAATGATTCTTTTAATGTATCATTGAATTTAGTTTACCAGTATTTTGTTGAAGATCTTTGCATCTATGTTCATCAGAGATACTGGCCTGGAATTTTATTTTAACTTGTTATGGTATTCTTCTTTACCTTTGGAATTAGAACCTTCAAATATTTGGTAGAATTCAGCAATGAAGCCATCAGGTCTTGGTCTTGGGCTTCTCTTTGATGGGAAACATTGTATCATTGACTCGGTCTCCTAAATTGTTACTGGTCGGTTCACGTTTTCTATTTCTTTATGATTTAGTCTTCATAGGTTGTATATGTCTAGGAATTTATCAATTTCTTACATATTATCATATAAAGATGGCATATATTTATTCATAATAGTTTCTTATTATCCTTTGTATTTCTGTGGTATCAGTTGTTAATGTCACTGCTTTCATTTCTGATTATATGTATTTGAATCTTCTTTTTCTCTTAGTCTAGCTTAAGACTTGTTCATTGTGTTTATCTTTTCAAAAAAAAACTTAGTTTTGTTGATGTTTTGTATTAATTTTCTAGTCTATTTTATTTATTTCTTCTCTGATCTTTTTTTTCTTCTGCTAACTGGGCTTAGTTTGGGTTTTTTTCTAGCTCTTTAGGAATGACATTGTAATTTATTTGAGATCTTTGTTATTTTTTGATGTAACCATTCATTGCTATAAACTTTCTTCTTAGAAGTACCTTTGCTGTATCCCATAAGTTTTGGCATATTGTGTTTCTGTTTTCATTTGTCTCAAGATTGCCTCTTTAGAGACAGGGTCTCACTCTGTTGCCTAGGCTGGAGTGCAGTGGCATTATCAGAGTTCACTGTGGCCTGGAACTCCTGGGGTCAACTGATCCTCCTGATTCAGTCTACCAAGTAGTTGGGACTACAGGCATGCAATGCACAATCATGCTCAGCTGTTTTTATATTTTTATATTTTGTAGAGACAAGGTCTCACTATGTTGCTCAAGCTGGTCTTGAACTCCTAGTCTCAAGTGATCCACCTGCTTTAGCTTCCCAAAGTGCTGGGATTACCGGTGTGAGCCACTGCACCCAGCCTCAAGATATTTTTTAATTTGCATTTTATTTCTTTGTTAATCCATTGGTTGTTCAGAAACAATTGTTTAAAATACCTCATTTTGCTGATTTCTAGTTGTACCATTATGGTTTGAAAAGATACTTGTTATAATTACAGTCTTCTTAACCATGTCTTCTTAAATTTACTAATACTTGTTTTGTGGACTAACATATGATCTATGCTGGAGAATGTCCCATGTGTTCTTGAGAAGGAAGTGCCTTCTGTTGCACATGTTGTAAAGAATGGTTTGTACATGTCTATTACGGCGATTTGGTCTAAAAATGTTGTTCAAGTGTAAAATTATCTTGTTAATTTTGTTTAGATGACCTGTCCATTGTTAAATGTAGTGTATTGAAGTCCCCTACAATTGTCATATTGGAATGTGCAATACCCATCAGATCTTTTAATATTTCCTTTATATATTTGGTTGCTCCAATGTTAGGGGCATATATATTTAAAATGTTTATGTTTTCTTGATGAACTGACTTCTTCATCATTATATAATGTATTTCTTTGTCTCTTTTACAGTTTTGACTTAAAGTTTATTTTATATAAGTATAGCTACCCTAATTCTCTTTTAGTTTCTATTTGTGTAGAATACCCTTTTTTCATCCCTGAATTTTCAGTCTATGTGTATATTTAAAACTGAGATGAATCTTTCGTAGGCAGCATATAGTTGGGTCTTTTTTTGTATCCATTTAGTCTACGTGTTTTTATTAGAGAATGCAATTCATTTACATTTAAGGTAATTATTGATAGCTAAGTTCTTACTACTGTTATTTTATTAATTGATTTGTGACATTTTTTGTTTATGTATTTCTTGCTGTCTTCCTTTGTAGTTTCATAGTTTTCTGTGGTGGTATGCTTTGAATTCTCTATACTTTTGTTTTGTAATTCTTCTATGGATTTTTTTCTTCATTGTTACCACTACGCTTAGAATATCTTATAGCTATAACAGTCTACTTCAAGTTGATAATAAATTAACTTTTCATGCAACCTTATACTTTCACTCCCCTTTCCAATATTTTACATTTTGATGTGAGCATTTATATTATTTTCAGCACAGGAGATTTGACCTGCTTCAATTCTGGCCCAGGCTGGTACACCCCTCCTTAGGCAACCTGGTAGTCCCCACTCCAGGGGGTCACCATATTGATGCTGAATTTAGTGTGGACACCCAATCAGCATAGTGCACTACAGCCCAGAACTCCTGGGCTCATGTGATCTTCCCGCCTCAGCCTCCCAAATAGCTGGGACTACGGACATGTGCCACCACACATGGAAGAATGTATATTATTTTCCAATGTTTATCCCTCGAACATTTATTTTAGCTAGGTTCTTGCTAATAGTTTTGTCTTTTAACCCTCATACTAGAATAAAATTGCTTTGCACAACTGTCATTATGGTCCTTAAGTATTCTAAATATAGCTCTGTATTATGTATACTATTGGGTTCTGTACTTTTTGTTTTATGTTTTTAATTAGCAGCCTTTTGTTTCAATCTACAAAACTCCTTTCAGCAATCCTTGAGGCCTAATGGTGATGAATTCCTTTAGCTTTTGTTTGTCTGAAAAGTTTTTATTTCTCTTTCATTTCTTAAAAAAATTTTCTGAGTAAAGCATTCTTGGTTGGTGGTTTCATCAGTTTTTTTTTTTTTTTCCTTTAGCATTTTTAATATATCTTCCCCTTGTTTCCTGGTCTGTTGGATTTCTGCTGAGAAATCTGTTGACAGTCGTATTTTTATTCCTTTCCGTGTAATATGTTTCTCATCTCTTGCTGCTCCCAAAGTTTTTTTGAGTTTTGGTATTTTGATGAGTGTGTCTTAGTGAACTCTTCTTTCGATTGAATTTGATTGAAACCTCTGTGTTTCCTGTACATGAACATTGGAATCTATCCTCAGATTATGAAAATTTTTAGACATTATTTCTTTAAATATGCTTTCTGGATGTTTTCCTTTCATCCCCTTCTAAGCCTCCTGTTATACAAAGGTTTCACCTTTGATGGTTTCCCATAGCTCCTGTAGACTTTCTTGATTATTTTTTATTCTTTAGATTTTTTGCTTCTCTGCCTGGATAATTTCAAATGTCCTGCCTTCAAGCTCACAGACTTTCTTCTGTTTGACTGAGTTTTCTGGTGAAGCCTACTATTTGTTTTTCAGTTCAGTTATTGTGTCTGTAATTTGCAGGATTTCTATTTTTCACGATTGTTTCTATTTCTTTGTCAAATTTCTCACTTTCCATGCTATTTTCCAAATTTCATTTAATTTTCTAGCTGTATACTTTTCTTACTTAAGTTTGTATACTGAACTTACTTAAGAAGACTATAATTTTTTTGTCATATCATAGATCTCCATCTTTTAGCATCCATTATTGGAGATTAATTTCTATAAAAGACGTAATTATTCCCAGATTTTTGGAAAACTTTGTATTTGCACTGTTGTATGCACATATAAAGAGACAACCACCTCTTCTTGTTTTCACAGGTGTTCTTTGGCAGGGATACACCTTCACTACTTAGTTTACTCTGTAATTCTGGAAGGCCCTGTTATGGGCTATTTGGATTGGTTTGCTGCCTTTGCTCTTACGTCATGTGGAGCTTCTGGCTGGGCTCTGCTATTAGGCAGAGCAACTGGAAGATTACTGTGAGGGCCTCTAGTCGTGCCTATCAGAGGATACATTCCCTGGCTGACACATTTTGGATCTGCAGTTGGACAGGGCTGCAGGCTCAGCTCTGAGGTTAGGCAGAGTTGCTGCTTGGGACAGGCAGGGCCCAGAGACTATGCTCCTTAGAAATGCACAACTGAGAGTTGCCTCCCTCTTTGGGTGGAACCATGGGGTGGGCTTTTGGCTAAGTTGAGCCACTGTTTGATCTCTTGGTTCAAGTATATCTAGCCCCTATGCTTCTTCAAAATAGGAAGAGGCAGGGATATCCCTGCCCGGATGAGGTCATTTGTCAGGCTTTTTGACTGAGCTGAGTCACTCTTTGAACTTCCAGGTCAAGCAGGTCTAGCCTCTCTGCTTCTACTAAATGGACAGAGGAAGGTGTTTCCATGCTTGGGCGAAGTTGTTGGGGTGGAATCTGGAGCTTGGTATAGAGACTAGCCATCTATAACTCAAGCCAGATTGAACTTCCTACTGTGGTTCTGAAAACAACCAAACCAGCTTTGCAGGTGGGGTATGAAGCTGGCTGGTATCTATGACTGAGTGCCATAGCTGGCAGGAACACAAAGGTACCAACAAGACCATACACTGGTCAATGTGATCTCTATCTTATTTCTCTGTTTTTACTTGACCCCAGATGTTATTCCCAGTGTTCCCCCATGAGGTGCAACCAAAGTGGGCTTCCAAGAAGTGCTTGAGAATGCTAAGGAAGCTAGATGACTGACACCAGTTCTTTTTATCCCCTGTAAAAACCATGGCCCAGAGAAATCCTACTCATCTGGCACTCTGCTGACTTGGGGGCAGAAGAAGGGGTAGTATGGTTGAAGTGAGGCGGTTCTTATCCTTCTAATGCAGTTCTCAGTCAGCCTGTAGACCACATGAGTGTGTCAGGCTTAGTTCCAAGTATTTGGATTTTCAAAAACATGTTTTATGTGGATAGTTGCTATCTGAATTTTTAGTTGGGCAGGGAGTAGAGCCTGAAACTTCCTCTCTATCTTGCTGATTTCACTCTTCTATAATACCATTGTTACAGATGATGACCATCAAAACAATCCAATTGCTCTCCACTTATGAACTAGATGGTCTTGGAACATGACCTTATTGTTTAATCTCTCTAAATATCAGTTGTTTTCTCTTTTATAAAATGTGAATATTAACTTGTCAGTGTTTCTCAGAAAATTAAATAAGATAATCAGTGTAAAGTTTTACCACAATAAATAGTAGGTGCATACTAAAAGACAGATAATAATGGCATATATATATATATATATATATATATATATATA
>NW_016803776.1:1160668-1165034 GCF_001698545.2 Rhinopithecus bieti | reverse complement strand
ATATATATATATATATATGTTTGTGTGTGTTTATTGAGTGTATTAGTCTGTTGTCACACAGCTATAATAATAATACCTGAGAGTGGTTAATTTATAAATACAGAGGTTTAATAGAGTCACAGTTCCACATGACTGCGGAGGCCTCAGGAAACTTACAGTCATGGCAGAAGGTGAAGGGGAAGCAAATACCTTCTTCACAAGGCGAGCGAGAGAGAGAGAGAGAGAGAGAGAGAGAGAGATCCCCTTATAAAACCATCAGCTCTCATGAGACTCCCTCACTATCATGAGAACACCACAGGGGAAACCGCCCCCATGATCCAATCAACTCCCACCAGGTCCCTCCCTCAACACGTGGGGATTATAATTTAAGATGACATTTGGGTGGGGACACAAAGCCAAACCATATCATTGAGTATCTACTATGTGCCAAATAGTTTACTAAGTATTGTAGGAAATACAAAATCTGTATTACACACATTCCAAGCCCAAAGAAAATTGCCAATTTTGGCAGGTGGGATATAAGGAAAAAAAAATGTAAAGCTGTGTAGTAAAGACCTAAATTGAAAAGCTGTTCTGAAAACAAAGCCAACAGTTAGAAAAAATATATCATTTCAGAAATGAAAGTTAGAGGTCTGCATTAAAACCTTGGTGCTAACTGTCATTCTAAATGGGTGTTAAACCCAAATCAGAAGTTTTGACGTTTAAATTTCACTAAATTTATTCTACATAATTTGCCATTGTTGACACATTTTCTGCTATGGTTTAAATGTTGTGTTCCCTCCAAAATTCATGTAGAAACCTAATCCCCTCTAAAATCCAAGTGTTGTCAATGTGATAATATTGAGAGTTGGACCTTTAAGAGATGACTAGGCCATGAGGGATGCTTTTTGTTAATGGGATTACAGTCCTTTGAAAGAGGGTTTGGGCAGCATTCTGCGAACCTATGCTCACATGAACATCTACTTCCTGCCACATGAGGATGCAGCAAAATGGCCCTTACTGGACCATATGCCGGTGCCTTGATTTTGGACTTCCTACCCTTCAGAATTGTGAGAATATAAATTCTTGTTCTTGCTGTCTCCTCCCACCACCTAAGATGCTGAAAGCAAAGAAGGCCGAGGGGAAGAAAGTGGCTCGGGTCCCTGCTGCTGTGAAGAAGCAGGAGGCCAAGAAAGTGGTGAATCCCCTGTTTGAGAAAAGGCCTAAGAATGTTGGCATTCAACATGACATCCAGTTCAAAAGAGACCTCACCCGCTTTGTGAAATGGCCCAGCTGTATCAGGTTACAGCAGCAGCGAGCCATCCTCTATAAGCAGCTGAAAGTGCCTCCTGTGTTAATCAGTTCATCCAGGCCCTGGACCAGCAAACAGCTACTCAGCTGCTTAAGCTGGCCCACAAGTACAGACCAGAGACACAGCAAAAGAATAAGCAGAGGCTGTTGGCCTGGGGCCGAGAAGAAAGCTGCCAGCAAAGGGGACGTCCCCACTAAGAGACCACCTGTCCTTGGAGCAGGAGTTAACACCATCACCACCTTGGTGGAGAACAAGAAAGCTCAGTTGGTGGTTACTGCACACACATGGATCCCATCGAGCTGGCTGTTTTCTTGCTTGCCCTACGTTGTGAAATGGGGGTCCCTTACTGCACTATCAAGGGGAAGGCAAAACTGGGACATCTAGTCCACAGGAAGACCTGCACCACTGCTGCCTTCACATAGGTTAAATCAGAAGACAAAGGAGCTTTGGCCAAGCTGGTGGAAGCTATCAGGACCAATTGCAACGACAGATACAATGAGATCCACCGTCACTGGGGAGGCAATGTCCTGGGTCCCAGATCTGTAGCTTGCATTGCCAAGCTCAAAAAGGCAAAGGCTAAAGAACTTGACACTAAAGTGGGTTAAATGTATACTGTTGAGTTTTCTCTACACAAAAAAAATAGAATTTTACCTTCAAAAAATATAAATTCTTATTTTTTATAAATTACCCAGTTTCAGGTATTCTGCTATAGCGGGACAAACAAACTAAAACAAAATATGCCTACTATTAGAAAATACATTTTTTTGTGTGCCATACACATGTAGTCCACTTGAAATGTTACAAAGAATTAGTATTTCCTAAATTATTACATGCCATACATGTTGGTTTGCCATATAGATAAGATCCATCTATGGATCTTATCCTTAATAAATTCAGAACTTTATTGAAGTACATATTTGGTGCAACTATGGATATCAAATAATATAAGACTGCATGATAATGCTGCACAACTCCTACTTATTGAACATTTATAATGTACCAGGTAGTATGCTAAGGATTTTGTACACAATTTAACTCTTGTAACAACACTGGAAAGTAGGTATTTCACCCTATTTTTATAAGAAAACTGAACCTTAGTAAACCTTAGTAAAGAAAGTGATACAGAATAGAATTTTAAAGAGCTCTTCGTATACACACTTTTATCCAGTGTTCCCTATCTCTTAGCACATCAGTTTACTCCAAATTAAGAGAATTCCTATTTGGCCTCTCTTTCAATTAGGTGAAGATGTTGAAAAAAAAAATGTGTTCTACCTAAACACACATCCTCACAGTGGTCTCTCTGAAATTAATTTCTAAGACTGGCTAAATTTTCATACTATTTCTTTATTATAACAGGCATAATTGCTTGTACCTTTAGTGATGGGCAGAAGGATGCTCAATAAATATCATCTTTTAAAGTTTTTCTTAAAGTTCTTTTCCCTCAACCTGTGATTGATTTTAGTACATTTTTAAGGATTATTTTAAGACAGAAATATCAGAAGTTATTTCTATTTATCTGATGAATCACATTTATTAATTTCTGTGTATTAAACAAGCCTTGCATCCAATGAATAAAGCCTATTTGATCTTGGTAAATTAGCTTTTTGATAAGCTGCTGGATTCAATTTGTTAGTATTTTGCTGAAGATTTTCGAATTTATGTTCATCAGGGATATTTGGCTGAAGTTTCTTTTTTCACTGTATTCCTGCCAGATTTTGCTATCAGAATGATGCTGGCCTCATAGAATGAGTTAGGGTAGAGTCCCTCCTCCTTGATTTTTTGAAATAATTTTAGTAGGATTAGTACCAGCTCTTCTTTACATATCTGGTAGGATTTGGCTGCAGTTCATGTGGTCCAGAGCTTTTTCTGGCTGGTAAATATTCTATTACATATTTAATTTGGGAATTCATTGGTGATCTGTTCAGGATTTCAATTTCTTCCTGGTTCAGTCTTGGTTTGTGTATTTGTTAGAATTTATCCATTTCTTCTAGATTTTCTAGTTTGTGTGCACAGAGCTGTTCATAATAGTCTCTGAGGACTCCTTATATTTCTGCAGTGTTAGTGAGATTATCACGTTAGTCATTTCTGATCGTGTTTATTTGGATCTTCTCTCCTTTTTATTAATCTAGCTAGCTGTCCATCAACACTATTTATTCTTTCAAAAAATGAACTTTAGGTTTTGTTGATTGTTTAAGTGGATTTTGCAACTCAATTTCATTCAGTTCAGCTCTGATTATGGTTATTTCTTTTCTTCTGCTAGCTTTGGGGTTGGTTTGCTCTAGTTTTTCTAGTTCCTCTAGGTGTGATGTTATGTTGTTAGAGATCTTACTAACTTCTTAATTTAGGCTTTTAGCACTATAAACACTCCTCTTAACACTGCTTTAGCTGTGTCCCAGATATTCTGATATATTATATCTTTATTTCATTAGTTTCAAAGAAGTTTTGGATTTATACTTTAATTTTATTATTTACTCAAAAGTTTAAGAGCAGATTGGTTAATTTCCAAGTAACTGTATGATTTGAAAGTTCTTCTTGGTATTGGATTATATTTTACTGTGTTATGGTCTAAGAGAGTGGTTGGCATGATTTAGGTTTTTTAAAATTTGCTGGGGATTGCTAAACATGTAGCCAATCTTAGAGTATGTGCTATGTGCATGAGAAGAATGTATATTTTACTGTTGCATATTCTGTTGATGTCTCTTAGGTCTATTTGGTCAAGTGTCGAATTTATGTCAAGAATATCTTTATTTTCTGCCACAATGATGTGTCTAACACTGTCACTGGGAGTACTGAAGTCTCACACTACCATTGGATGGTTATCTAAGTCTCTTCATAGGTCTCTAAGAACTTGTTTTATGAATCTGGGTGTGCTAGTGCTGGGTGCGTATATATTTATGATAGTTTTCTTGCTGAATCATTTATCATTAAAAACAAAATACACATGATCCTCTTAATAAAGGCAGAAAAGGTTTTTGATAAAATTCAGCATTTCTTCAGGCTAAAACACTGAACAAACTTTTTTTTTTTTTAATTATTATACTTTAAGTTCTAGGGTACATGTACATAACGTGCAGG
>NW_016803776.1:1119385-1157181 GCF_001698545.2 Rhinopithecus bieti | reverse complement strand
GGAAGTTCTCATGGATGATATCCTGAAGAGTGTTTTCCAACTTGGTTCCATTCTCCCCCTTAATTTCAGGCACCCCAATCAGACGTAGATTTGGCCTTTTTACATAATCCCACACTTCTTGCAGGCTTTGTTCATTTCTTTTTCTACTTTTGTCTTTAGATTTCTCTTCTCACTTCATTTCATTCATTTGATCCTCAATCGCTGATATTTTTTCTTCCCGTTGATCAATTTGGTTACTGAAGCTTGTGCATTTGTCACGTATTTCTCGTGTCATGGTTTTCATCTCTGTCAGTTCGTTTATGGCCTTCTGTGCATTAATTATTCTAGTTATCAATCCTTCCACTCTTTTTTCAAGATTTTTAGTTTCTTTGTGCTGGGTACGTAATTTCTCCTTTAGCTCTGAGAAGTTTGATGGACTGAAGCCTTCTTCTCTCATCTCGTCAAAGTCATTCTCCATCCAGCTTTGATCCGTTGCTGCGATGAGCTGTGTTCCTTTGGAGGGGGAGATGTGCTCTTATTTTTTGAATTTCCAGCTTTTATGCACTGCTTTTTCCCCATCTTTGTGGTTTTATCTGCCTCTGGTCTTTGATGATGGTGACATACTGATGGGGTTTTGGTGTAGGTATCCTTCCTGTTTGATAGTTTTCCTTCTAACAGTCAGGACCCTCAGCTGTAGGTCTGTTAGAGATTGCTTGAGGTCCACTCCAGACCCTGTTTGACTGGGTATCAGCAGCAGAGGCTGCAGAAGATAGAATATTGCTGAACAGTGAGTGTACCTGTCGGATTCTTGCTTTGAAAGCTTCCTCTTGGGTGTACTCCACTGTGTGAGGTGTGGGGTGTCGGTCTGCCCCTAGTGGGGGATGTCTCCCAGTTAGGCTACTGAGGGGTCAGGAACCCACTTGAGCAGGCAGTCTGTCCGTTCTCAGATCTCAACCTCCGTGCTAGGAGATCCACTGCTCTCTTCAAAGCTGTTAGACAGAGTCATTTGCCTCTGCAGAGGTTTCTGCTGTGTTTTTGTTGTTGTTGTTGTTTAGCTGTGCCCTGTCCCCAGAGGTGGAGTGTACAGAGACTGGCAGGCCTCCTTGAGCTGCTGTGAGCTCCACCCAGTTCGAGCTTCCCAGCAGCTTTTTTTCCCTACTTAGGCCTCAGCAATGGCGGCCGCCCCTCCCCCAGCCTCGCTGCTGCCTTGCCGTTAGATCACAGACTGCTGTGCTAGCAATGAGGGAGGCTCTGTGGGCATGGGACCCTCCTGGCCAGGTTTGCGATATAATCTCCTGGTGTGCCCGTTTGCTAAGACCCTTGGTAAAGCGCAGTATTGGGGTGGGAGTTACCCGATTTTCCAGGTGTTGTGTGTCTTAGTTAGCCTGGCTAGGAAAAGGGATTCCCTTCCCCACTTGTGCTTCCCAGGTGAGGCGATGCCTGTCCCTGCTTCAGCTCTCGCTGGTCAGGCTGCAGCAGCTGACCAGCACCGATTGTCTGGCACTCCCTAGTGAGATGAATCCAGTACCTCAGTTGAAAATGCAGAAATCACCTGTCTTCTGTGTCGCTCACGCTGGGAGCTGGAGACTGGAGCTGTTCCTATTTGGCTATCTTGCTCCGCCCCCCCCCCCAACAAACTTTAATGCACCAAAGGAACACACCTCAAAATAATAAGAGCCATCTATGACAAATTCACAGCCAACATCATATTGAATGGGCAAAAGCTGGAAACATTCCCCTTGAGAATTGGAACAAAAGAAAGATGCCCACTCCAACCAGTTCTTTCAATATAAACTGGATGTCCTAGCCAGAGCAATAAAGCAAGGTAAAGAAATAAAAGACATCCAAATACGAAAAGAAGAAGTCAAGCTATCTCTATTAATGATATGACTCTATGCCCAGAAAACCATAAAGACTCCACCAAACGCCTCCTAGAATAAGTAACTTCAGCAAAGTTTCAGGATACAAAATCAACATACAAAAATCCATAGCATTTCTACACACCAGTAATATCTGAGCTGAGAACCAAATCAAGAACACACTCTCAATCACAGTAGCCACAAACAGAACAAAATATCTAGAAATACAGCCAACTGAGGTGGTAAACGATCTCTACAGTGAGAATTACAAAACACTTCTGAAGAAGTCAAAGACATCACAAACCAATGGAAACACATTCCATGATCATGGGTAGGAAGAATATTATTAAAACGGTCATCCTGCCCAAAGCAATTTACAGATTCACTGCTATTCCTATCAAACTACTGGTGACATTTTTATCACAGAACTCGAAAAAACGATTTTAAAATGTATGAAGCCAAAATGGAGCCCAAATAGCCAAAATAATCCTAAGGAAAAAGAACAAAGCCAGAAACATCACACTACTTGATATAAAATTATACCATAAGCTACAATAAACAAAATATCATGGTACTGGTACAAAAACAGACACAATGGAACAGGTTAGAGAACTCACAAATAAAGTTGCACACCTACCACCATCTGATCTTTGACAAAATCAACAAAAACAAGCAATGGGGAAAGGAATTTCTCTTCAATAAATGGTGCTGTGATAAGTGACTGGCCATATGCAGAAGATTGAAATTGAACCCCTTCCTTTCTTTACTCTTTTTTTTTTCTTGAGACGGAGTTTCATGCTTGTTGCCCAGGTTAGAGTGCAATGGCGTAATCTCAGCTCACCGCAACCTCTGACTCCCGGGTTCAAGCAATTCTCCTGCCTCAGCCTCCTACGTAGCTGGGAATACAGGTGCCCGCCACCAAATTCAGGTAAATATATATATATATATATATACACACACACACACACACACACATGGTCCTTCCTTTCAACATATACAAAAATTAACTCAAGATGGACTAAAGACTTAACTCTAAAACCTAAAGCTATAAAAACCTTAGAAGAAAGCCTAAGATATACCATTCTCGACATAGACCTTTGCAAAAATTTTATAATGAAGTCTCCAAAAGCAGCTGCAATGAAAGAAATAGAAAAGTAGTACCTAATTAAACTAAAGAGCTTCTGCACAGCAGAGAAACTATCAACAGAGCAATACACAACCTACAGAATGGGAGAAAATATTTGCAAATTATGCATCTGACAAGGTCTAATATCAAGGATCTATAAGGAACTCTAACAAATAAACAGGCAAAAAACAAACAATCTCATTTAAAAATGAAGAAAGACTATGAACAGACACTTCTCAAAAAGAGACAAACACATGACCAACAAACATATGAGAAGAAGACCAACATCACTAATGATTAGAGAAATGCAAATCAAATCCACAATGAGATACCATTCAAACCAGTCAGAATGGCTTTTATAAAACACTTGAAAAATAATACTTGCTGGTGAGGTTGCAGAGAAAGGGGAATACTTATACACTGCTGGTGCAAATGTAAATTAGTTCAGCCACTATGGAAAGCATTTTGGAGATTTTTCAAAGAAGTCAAACAGAACTACTATTTGGCCAGCAATCACACTATCGGGTATACACCCAAAGGAATATAAATTGTTCTACCAAAAAGATACAAATTCACAAGTTTATTACAGCACTATTCACTATAGTAAAGACATGGAATCACCTAGATGCCCATCAACAGTGGACTGTATAAAGAAAATGTGGTAAATATATACCATGGAATACAACACAGCCATAAACAAAGAACAAAATAATGTCCTTGTCAGCAACATGGATGCAGGTGAAGGCCATTATCCTAAGTAAATTAATGCAGGAACAGAGAACCAAATACTGCATATTGTCACTTATAAGTAGAAGCTAAACATTTACTACACATGGACACAAAAAGGGGAACAATAGACACAGGGCCTACTAGAGGGTGAAGAATATTAGGAGGGCAAGGATCAAAAATTACCTTACTATGCTCACTACCTGGGTGATGAAATCATTTGTGCCTCAAACCTCAGAGGCACAATTTACCCATGTAACAAACCTGAACATGTACCCCTGAATCTAAAATAAAACTTGAAAAAAAAGATACCTGAACTTAGAACATATTCTATAAACAAAAATAAAGGAAACATGAAAATGAGCCTTTCCTTTAACACATGCAATTTAGTAAACCCATATATTAGTCTGTTTTCATGCTGTTATGAAGCAATACATGACACTGGGCAATTTATACAGAAAAAAGGATTGACTCACAGTTCTGCATAATGTGGGAGGCCTCAGGAAACACAATCAAGGCAGAAGGCACCTCTTCACAGGGTGA
Organism: Rhinopithecus bieti; assembly: GCF_001698545.2. NCBI lineage: Eukaryota > Metazoa > Chordata > Mammalia > Primates > Cercopithecidae > Rhinopithecus > Rhinopithecus bieti. The sequence continues at coordinate 1,152,948 of NW_016803776.1, read as the reverse complement.
CAGGAGAGAGAATGAGTGCCCAGTAAAGGTGGAAGCCCTTTATAAAACCATCAGATCTTGTGAGACAAGACTCATAATCATGAGAATAGGATGGGGAAAACCTCCCCCATTATTCAATTATCTCCACTGGTCCCTCCCAAGATAAATGGGGATTATGGGAACTACAATTCAAGGTAAGATTTGGGTGGGGACACAGCCAAACCATATAACCCCTATCTTACTTTTCTACCTAGCACACAATAAAGTCAAAACAACGGTATATATTTCCTAGGAAAGGTAGCTGTTTGGATTCTTTCTAGCTGATTCCTCCATTGCTAGGTATAAAATTTGCCTCATCTTACACGGAAAATATTGCTTGTAAAATGTTTGTGAAGTAGTAGGTTGTAAAGCAAGCTAGAAGGAGCTGTTTTGTGCATTTGACTGTGCCCCTTCATACTTTTGTATGACTATAGAAGGCTATTATAACAATAGTCACAGTCTTTAAAAAGGAAATGTAGATGTTAATAAAGTTATTTTTCTGTTTCAGGAAAAGGGGACTAATTTAATAAAGTATGGACAAAACCACCTATCATCCTGCCCTTAGACCTGGGTCATCAAGAACCTACTCTGAGGTCCCCTACTTTATAGATACTTAATATTGGTTTTATCTTACCTGCCTTTGTAATAAAGCTCAAGGGTTAAGACACTGTAGTCTTAAATAATCTGGGTCTTTCCTCACCTTCTGGGTCATCTTCTTGGCATGGGGGACTCCAAATTCCATGCCTGAATATCATAAACTCATCTCTGAGGCTTGTGCTGGTTTCTTTCCAGCAGACATTTCTTCAGGTGAACATATTCTTATGTCTGAGGCAGAGTGAAGGGGCGTCTGTTTGGGGGAACAGATGGTGCTTGGACCTGAGTTCTGGAATGTCCACCAGACATGGATGAGGCACATAATAGAGCAAAAAAAGAGAGAAGGATGCAGTTGGGAACCTCCATGTACTCTTGTCTAAGGCTCTGTAAATGTTAGAAAGAGCCTGCTCCTCTGAACTCTTACACTTAGTGACAAGTATATTTTATGTCATTTTTTAATTTTAGCATTATTCTTCTTGAGCCTGGAGATTCTTCTTTTAGGAAAAGAGTCAATGTAAATGTGTAAATGTGATACATACTTTTAAAATCAACTTTTAGGACAGAAATTGTGAGACTGTAGTACCCTATCCCTCTATAAACCATAACTCAGAGGTCTGCAGGTGAGAATCAATGTTTTCAGAGGCATTACAAAAATGCTCTTATAACAAACATAGGAAAGGATGTCTGCATTTTAGAAAGTTTCAGCAAGGTATTCTAGTAGCCACTTAAGGGAATGACACTTTGTCCATGTCCCAAGATCAGTTTACTGTTTATCGCTTTTGACTCCTAAACACAGCCATTCTGTTTGCATCCCTCCCTCTCCATGTGACTACAAGTCTGTTTTCTGAGACAGGAGGAGTAGTGGGTTGAATTATTTCCCCAAAAAAGATATGTTGAAGTGCCAACTCCCAGTACCTGTAAATGTGGCCATCTTTCAAAATAGGGTCATTACAGAGGTAATCAAGTTAAAATGAGGTCATTTTGGAGTAGAGTAAGCCCTAAATCCAATAATGGTTGTTCTTATAAGAGAGGACCCACAGAGATCCAGGGGAGTCACATGGAGGCAGAGATTGCAGTGATGCAACCACAAGTCAAGGATGGCCAAAGACAGCTGAGGCCACCAGAAGGTAAAGAGGTAACTAAGAATTCTTCAGTAGAGCCCTCAGCGAGAGCATGGTCTTGTTAACACCTTGATTTCAGACTTCTAAACTCTAGAACTATGATAGAATAAATTTGTGTTGTTTTAAGCCACCAAGTTTGAGGTCATTTGTAACAGCAGCCCCAGGAAACTAATACAGGTGATACTGGCCATTCTCTTCTCAACCTCCCTGTGGAATATCACTGGGCCTTATCTCCTACTTCCATCTTCCCTTTCTTCCGAGGTGTACTCACAGGTCTTTTGTTAAATGGTTCACTTCTAGTCACTTCAAAGAAGTGGGCCAGTGATGTGGGCGGGTGGGGGACAGATGGGGGTAACACAATCAGTAAACTTGGAAGAATGAGAAAGAATTTTCTAAAAGTCACTCACTGGCTAAGTGTATTTCTCTACTTAATTGACTAAATCTTCACAATGGCAGTGGAAGGTAGATATTTTTAAATCCCTCTATTAAGAAGAGAACTCTATGGCTCAGAAAGCTTAGGCTGTTTAAACTTAAGCACTCTGTCACCCAGCTAAAAAAAGAAGAGCCAGGAGTCAAACTGAAATTTGATCCCCCCAAAAAAGGGTCTCCAAAAGCTTCTGGTTGTATTAATGCACAAGTAATATTTGTAGTTTCTCCCTTTTGAAAATGAGTTTGTAGCCAGGCATGGTGGCTCATGCCTGTAATCCCAGCACTTTGGGAGGCCAAGGCAGGCAGATAACAATGTCAGGAGTTCGAGACCAGCCTGGCCAACATGGTGAAACCCCATCTCTATTACAAATACAAAAATTAGCTGGGCATGGTGGCGAATGCCTGTAATCCCAGCTACTCAGGAGGCTGAGAGAGGAGAATTACTTGAACCTGGGAGACGGAGGTTGCAATGAGTCGAGATTGTGCCACTGCACTCCAGCCTGGGTGACAGAGCAAGACTCCATCTCGGAGAAAAAGAAAAGAAAAGAAAATAAGTCTGTCATATCTCAGGATCAGATGTTATTCTCTCTGTATATACTTCTTTTATGACTAATTAGTTTCATATTAAAATTCTATTTATTTTTAGTAAACAAGGCATATGTGGGATAAACATACACACACACACACACACACACACACACATACATAGGGAGGTAAATTTCTCTTCCCCTCTCTGACCTAGCCACACAGTGTTCCTATGTGGAATAAGCTTATCTTATCAGTTTCCTAAGTATTCTTATCAGAATATTCCATTATTTTACCCATGTATACATACATATTATTGCTTTCTTCTCAAATCATAGTATATAAACCTGGTTCTATATCTCTCTGTGAGCTTTCTTTTTTTGGCTCTCATCTTACCCAGTTGTATTAGTCCCTTTTCATGCTTTCATTAAAGACATACCCAAGACTGGGTAATTTATAAAGAAAAAAGAGGTTCAATGGACTCACAGTTCCACGTGGCTGGGGAAGCCTCACAATCATGGTGGAAGGTGAAAGGCACTTCTTACAGGGTGGCAGCAAGAGAGAATGAGAACCAAGCACAAGGGGTTTCCCCTTATAAAACCATCAGGTCTCGTGAGACTTATTCACTACCTCTGCCTCTGTGATTCAATTATCATCCACCAGGTCCCTCCCACAACACATGGGAATTATGGGAGCTACAATTCAAGATGAGATTTGGGTGGGGACACAGACAAACCATATCACCAGTCATAGAAATTCTCCTGCCTTGATAATGTTCCTGTCTTTTCTAAAATATTGCTAAAAAAATTCACATCCTTTTTTCTTACTCTTCCTTCTTTCTCTCAATGTCCACATTTCTAATGCTGGCAAGTTTGATGTTGTTTTGTTCCTTCACACTATTATTGAAGCAAACACCCAAGTTAATCAGAATATTCAAAAAGCAAAACATCTCTTTATCCCCAAACCCTAACAACACCTTATCATAATGTAGGTCATTAAATTTTACTGCTTTAGAAGAAAATGTTTCACAAATTGGTGTGGAATTCAGGGATTTTGTATGTTTGTTTTGTTTTTGTAAAAGAAGATTGCCCCTGAGGATACATGGGGAAGACTGCCCCCAGCAGGAGCTAGATCCCACCACCATAAAATTCATTTGTCATTTTCCTTCCTAAAATAAGCTAATACACCAATAGAGCAAAAGAGATCGACTTTGTTTACAGGCTCAGGAGAGCAAATTGTACTCCATTTGATTTTTGTTTAAACATTTATAGCAACTCATCTGACTCACATGTGCATTGTCGATATCACACAGAAAGTTCATTTGTTTAACTTTGTCAAGACTCTCCAGCCAAAGACCACTGGGAATGCACTCAACATTTAACAAATTGTTTTTTATAAAAATAAATTATAATTTGTTGCAGTAAGAGAGAACACACAACATGGAGAACAATGAGGCACCTCAATGAAAGGGTGTTAGAGAACACTTACAAATTAGGCTTGCGTGAGGTAACTTTAGGGAAAGTTTAAAGAAGCAGGTTTTGCTTTGTTTTTTATGCATCAAGAAGCAGGGGCTTTTTTTTTTTTTTTTTTTTAAGATGGAGTTTCACTCTTGTTGCCCAGGTTGGAGTACAACGGCGCCATCTCGGCGGCTCACTGGAACCTCCACCCCCTAGGTTCAAGAGATTCTCCTACCTCAGCCTCCCAAGTAGCTGGGATTACAGACACCCACCACCATGCCTGGCTAATTTTTCTATTTCTAGTAGAGACAGGGTTTCGTCATGTTGGCCAGACTGGTCTCAAACTCCTGACCTCAAGTGATCTGCCTGCCTCGGCCTCCAAGAAGCGGGGGTAATTTTATGATTGGGTATCAGACCTAACACATCTTCTCTAGAAGAATGGAAAACTAGACTAATACTTAAGCTGAAAAAAAGTGTTGAATACAGAAGCAGCAATCATTCATATTAACCAGGATAAGAAAATGTTTGGTCATTTTTGTTGCTTAAACAATGTTCATGATTTCTATTTTGTCTTTGTTCAAACATGATTACAGATTAGTCTTTTTTTCCCCCTTTCTTTTCTTTTTTGTTGTTTTGTTAGAGAGATAGGGTCTCACTCTGTTTCCTGGAACTCCTGAGCTCAAGTAGTCCTCCCACCTGACCAGCTGAGACTACAGGCACACACCACTACACCTGGCTAGAAGAGTCCTCTTTTTTTTTTTTTTTTTTTTTTTTTTTTTCTGGAGGGAGAATGTCTTAAAATTACAAAGATTCACACAATGGTCATGAATGACGCTGAAGTTCTGGGATATTGTTTATGTTCAACAGAACACCAAAGCCTGACTAGCAGAATATCAGACAAGCTTATAGCAACTTTAGTTCTGGCTGATAGTATCAGGTCAGCTTCTGGATGTTAGGGGCTGGTTAACTCTTTCCTCTTCTAATTAATGGCAGATGAAGTTAAGTTGCAGGACATTAATCCATGATACCCACATTTTCACCACTGCTGAGATTTTGTTGAATAAGAGATTGTTCATAGAATGTAGTCTGCAGCTGGGCTAGGGCTAGTCGCCCCTGTTCCCTTTGCTGTAGAATGAGTAGTTGAATCCTCTCATGTGCCAACAGTTACATGGGAAATATCAGCCAACTGCAACACAAGCTAATTATCAGAAGCAAGTCTTGAAGCCAGGGGTCTGCATCATAAACTCCAGACAGTGAATCCAACTGGGTCTGTATTAGAGTACCAGGTGACTATTTTTGTTCTCAGCTTAGTCATGGGCTCCTTTATTTGTCATATGTAAGTGCAGGAATACGTAGATGTTATGGTTTAAATATTCCCTTGGCTAGGTAAGAGGGAATCAAGAAATATGTGATTGTGCATTAACAACTCAGTAATGAATTTATTGGTTTGTTAGGTTTTCAGAGTAGCAGTCATATGCAAACAAAATACTGAGTGAAAGCAAAAGTGATCATGGTAATAATAATGGTAACCAGTTAATGAATACTACCTTGTACTTATTTAATTCTCAAAAAAAAATCTGAAGTATATGTTGTGTATCTCTATTACACAATTCAAGAAAGTAAAGCATAGAAAAGGTAACTTCCCCAAGGTCACACCACTAATAAGTAGAAAAAAGAGAATTCAACCTCCTCAGGCTTGTCTGACCATATAGACTGCATTCTTTTTTTTTTCTTTTTTGAGACTGAGTCTCGTTCTGTCGCCCAGACTGGAGTTCAGTGGTGTGATCTTGGTTCACTGCAAGCTCCACGTCCCATGTTTTCGCCATTCTCCTGCCTCAGCCTCCCGAGTAGCTGGGAGTACAGGTGCCTGCCACCACGCCAGGAGCGTGTGTGTGTGTGTGTGTGTGTGTGTGTGTGTGTGTGTATTTTTAGCAGAGAATGGGTTTCACCGTGTTAGCCAGGATGGTCTTGATCTCCTTACCTTGTGATCCGCCTGCCTCGGCCTCCCAAAGTGCTGGAATTAGAGGCGTGAGCCACTGTGCCTGACCATAGACTGCATTCTTATTACCTATCATTAGTAAGCTTCTAGAATCAAATCTAGTGATCCATTCCCTGAGTAATATGACTGGAAAACTTCCCTTTGTAAACCAGTCTTCTTCCATTGTTGTTCTCTATACCTTTCTGCCTGGAGTGCCACTGCTTTGTGGTTTTATGGGGAAAAACATATCACAGGAATCACAAAGTTGGGCAGTTCAGTGAAAAAAAAAATGAATGAGGAATTAAAGAATGCCTCATTCCATACCTGTCATCTTGCCTTTACATGAACTGATATAATAAATACACATTTTGAAGTGATTGCATGTATTAGAAGTCAAAATTACAAAAATTCAAAGGCAGAGATTTGTCCTACATTTTTCTTCAATAAGCATGGCTATGGAGCATTTGAATGATTATGAATTTCACCCACTTTTTTAAAATGCTATTTTAAAGATTTGTTTTGTTAAAATGTTTCCACTGAAATGTAATAGAGTAAGTTGTCAAACTTCCAACACTGCACCATATCATTTAACTTAGCAAAGTGTGCTGATGGATGCCCCCAGCTCATTAGAAAGATGACTCGAAGACCATATCCTAATGACTCAGAAAATCTGCCTCAACTATTTTTCTTCTAAGCTAATTATTGGTTTGAGAGATACATATCCTATTTTGAGGGCTAAATTTTTCTTTCCTGGAATAAAAAACACAGAAATCTATATTGATGTTAGACTTCTGTGTCCATGGTTCTGATTAAACTTTTCCATTTATATGTATTGCATCCTTGGCCATATAAATCATGTTTATAATATAGAATGCCATATCTACTCCTTACCCTGAAGCTTTGAACAAATAATTATTAAAAGAATTTAAATTACAAAGCTGCTCTATCCACTGTGTTCTTCACCTTATATGTGATCATCAGGATACTAAATCTTGAATGATAAAAAAGACCTAAGAAAATGAATCATATTGTGAATATTTCATTGCATCTAAATTGTTCTATTATAGCATTGCTTTAAAGCCAAATGTTGATCTTTAACTTTCTAGTTTGTATGTACCGAAAGTTCGTATGTTCCTATCTCAGTTTTTCCCAAAGTAGGCAGGCCTATGCTGTTGAACACATTGCAATTCTGGTGAGTAAAAAAAAAAAAAGCGTACTCTTACAATACTGCTTACATAAATATCAAGCATGGTGCTACGTAATACAGAGAAAATGGTATGCAGTGTAGTCATGCAAATGCACCAAAACTCAAGAAATATTTTTAGGCTCTGGAACTTTCAAAGAAATGGATGACATTAAGTATAATTTAACAGAAACCAGTTGGCCTATAGCTGAACATAAAGTTCTAACCAAATCCAGCATGAATCTAATTTTTGTCCAAAATATTGTGGGCTTCATGAAGTTATATGTTTATTCTAATTTTATTTTAAAAGTGATGCTCATTTCTAGGGAAATCAAGTTCACAAATCAAACCCTGATCCATTCCAAGTTACATATGGCAAAAGATTATTTTATTTTATATAATGTCATGCTTTGAGGCATTTAGAAGAGGAGAGGTGGAGAAGGAGGAAAAGGAAGAAGTAGAAGGAGAAAGAAAATGAAAATGTGGTGAAAGAAGGCCAGGAAAAGACAAGGAATGTTCACGTTAATCTAATCAAAAGTAGAATGAAAGACCAAAGAGGAATCAAAATGTGTTCTACATTCAGCAGTTCATGTGATTTCTAAATCTGGCAAACCTGGAATCATGTCTTCTCTCTATAGTGAAATCTCTTCACACTCTGAAGATCCTAACAGAAAACCTTCTGGAAGGTAGAACTATTCATATTTTGCTCTCAGATGTTCCTGCAAGACATTCTCAAATTTAATTACATCTTCCTACTCGTGAAGATAGGTACGAAGGACTTTTGTAATGCCAGTTAACAGAAGATGCTTCAGAGATCACTAGAGTAATTTGTCTGATGTCATAGTTTAGGGCAATGCACATTTTATAAAGCACACATCAAATCCCCTTCTCCCCTCTAAGCATCCCCTATTACCTTGGTCTAAAATAACTCATATTTCTCTACTCCTATAAGCAACCTGCTCTTATTTTTTTTCTATAAATGAAGTCCCTATTTATTCTTATAAAGTAAAATTTACATTTATTCCTGGGTTACTTAGCATTTAGGTCCTACAAGTTTAATGTTGGTGTTGAAAATCTGGCCCTACTATCCACTAGCCATGTGGCCTTGAGCAAAACACTTACCCTATCAGCTACCAAAGATATCATCAGTTATTTCAACTGCAAAATGAGATGAAAATACTTAATTCTGCATGGTTACTGTAGGATGAAAGATGTTAAAACATATAATGCTCTTAGAAGAGTGTCTAGCACAAGATAAAAACAAAATGAGTGTTAGCCACCATTCTATTTATAGTACTGTCACACTGTGATTATAATTATTATCATCATCTCTTTGATGGAACATACTATGTAATATCTTTAAACTATTTTGACTCATTTTATTTTTTTTCAGGTAAACAAGAAGTTTAATAAAAATGAAAAAAGAATACAGCATGATGGGCTAGCTGCTTCAAAAGGTCTGTCATATGTTGGTCAGCGTGATATCCTGACTCCGTGTGTTCTGGAGGTCACAGGACTGGTCTCTCACACACAATCAGGACTACAAGTCCCATAGATTATAAGGGTCATATCCTATTCTTTTTTGTATCCCAACTTCCCTCCACCATTTCCTTGAGATTTAGAAGTTCTCAGAAAATATGTGTGTGATAAATAAAATACAGACTTGTTTATTGCTGACAACACTAATATTATAGATTAAGTTTCTCTGCCATTAATGTATACAGGCTCTTGGAAGTCAGGAAATTTATCCATTTTTGCTCACTCAGTACAGTTTCTAGCATATTATAGATAATATATATTGTTTTATGTGTAAAATGAACTAGTAAACACAAGAACATATGCATCATACATGAAAGTTATTTTTTCTGTCTACTGTCATATCCTTATTACTCCACACACACTTGAGATAAAGTAGGCAGGCACTCAATAAACTTAGATGAATGAGTGCATTTCCTAATACGCACTGACTTTAAAGATCTCTTTCAGTAAGCTCTGCAAATAGGCAAAATCTCTGAAAACCTTAAAACAGGTCCAAAATGGATATCACTCAATATCAAGTGAAATTGAATACATGAAGTATAAAACCATATTTGGACAAAAATGATTGACAGGACCATGCAAAAGAGTTGTTAATGACCTTAGGTAACATTTAATGCCATTTCTCCAGGGGCAACCTACTCTGTTTTCAGGAAACTGCTTTGTGAGTGCCTGAAACAAGTAACTTTCTCTAGTCCTTTGTTTTTGTGAAGCCCAAATGGTAATCTACCTCTCTAGAATGATAGCGTATACATCTAAGGTCTTGGGAGAAGTACTACAGTAAGGAAAAGATTAATATCCTCATTCTGCTATTCTCTACTCCAAAATGAACAGTGGGCTCACTGTTAACAAATACTAGCCTCTGACTTCTCTTTTGAGATCTCCAAATTCACAGGCTCATGGTTCTCTCAAGCAGAAAATAACCTATTTTGTCTGTGCTATATCTTTCTCTTTTATTTTCCTTTGCAATTTCTTGAGTATTACACTGTATAATTGACCACATAAGAGGAGAACAGAAACCGTGTGCAACCAGAAGCTTTGGGGATAAATTGGACTAGTGTTTGCAAGGGGATAGTTTCTGGGAAACAGAGTGAATTGCTCATGGTCTTCATATAAGGAGTGAAGTTACTTGCCAAGCGATTTTCAGTTGTTATGAGGAAAGAATATTAAGTTTAAGATGAACACATTTTGGGGAGAAATCATGAGGACTAAGATGTTTCAGATTTATCTTACTTATTTCTCTACTTATAATATTTATAATAGCAGAAAACCAAGTAATTAGTTAACTTTCTGCATAACTAATGTGTGCTGAGCATTGTAATATATACATATCAAAGTTACAGAGAGAAACACACACGTAATCCTTACCAGTATCATAAAATATGATGGAAACACACACATGCGCGCACACACACACACACAATTTCTAGATGAAAACCAGAAGTAAATAATTAGATGTTGGCTGGATGTAGTGGCTCACGCTTGTTATGCCAGCACTTTGGAAGGCCGAGGTAGGCAGATCACCTGAGGTCAGGAGTTTGAGACCAGCCTAGCCATTATGGTGAAACCTCGTCTCTACTAAAAATACAAAAATTAGCCAGGCATAGTGGCAGTTGCCTGTAATTCCAGCTACTTGGGAGGCTGAGGCCGGAGAATCACTTGAACCCAGGAGGCAGAGGTTGCAATAAGCCAAGATCGTACCACTGCACTCCAGTCTGGATTACAGAGTAAGGCTCCATCTCAAAATAGCAACTAAGTGTTATATTCACACTTTCATAAATTGTATGATTATTTATTATGCTCCTCATTTATTTATTTTCTCTCTCCTCATGATAAGATTACATGTCCTCAGCAGGCTTTGCCACGTGACTTGCTTTGGTGATTAAAATTGGAACAAGAAGCAGTGGATGTCACTGTCACACGTTTCACCATCGATCTTTTCCCAGTGCCATGCACTCAGGTAGGATGGCTCCTTTGGCCTGTGTCCTGGTCTGAAGGGGCATGAAGCAGAGCCACAATCTACATGTGATATTAATGAAAAAAAAAATTTTTTTTGGAAAGCACTGAGATTTGGGAATACTTTGTCACTGCAGCAAAACCTAGCATAAACTTATTATATGCATATCTTGATAGGTCAAAATATTTTATACTTTTTTCCTTTTTCTCTGGCTCATTCCTTACTTCAAATATTTTTAAGGTTCTTCTTTATTTAATATATAAAGTCAAAACTCTTAACATGGAATTTAAGACTCTGTATGAGGTAGACCCTGACTCTCTTTAATCTCATTTCCTGCCTTCTGTTTCACCCAATACAGCCATACCGTTCTATCTACCATTCATCCATTCCCCAAGATGTTTAATCTCTGTACCAGGCTTATAATTTTTCCCTTTTTCTGGAATATTATTCATTCCCCTTCTCTAATCTCACTTTACCCACGGGTCAATTCCAACTCTTTTGCAAGAACAAACCCCCTCATCTCCCTTTTACTTAAGTATTCTCTGACCAACTAATTATTCTCTTCCTACTTCTTGTCATCAATGTACCATCTCAGACTTCATTGCAATTACTCTTTTTTTGACCTCTCTGACATTGGACATTTCTTGAAAGGAAACTACAATGGTTTAGATATATTTAGATCCCCAGAACCTAGCAGAGAGTCTGAAATATAACACATATCTGACAAATTTTGCGGAACTCATGGGTAAATAAATACTTCGATGAATTAATGGTTCTGCTGTTTGTCCTTTCACACTGGCATGTGATTTTTTAAAGATTATTGGTAAATGATTCTTAGGATGGGAAGTAATTGATTTGAGTATATTGACTTTGCTTTGAAATAAAAACACTATTACCTGTGGATGTTGTGTCAATCTTAAAGGCTTCTGCAACATTTAATTTTGTACATTTTTCAGGGTGGTATCATTCTAACCACATCAGTATGTTCTTCACTTCATCTAGAAGGTTAACACCAAAAAGCCACAGAATCACCTGAGAAGTTTCTATTTGATACTTCATTCCATTTTAATGCAAGAAAAAAAAAAATAAGTTATCCCATACCTCTCCTCAACATACACCAGCCTCATTTTCTTTCTAGCCGAAACATATTACTTTTGTCTTTCCTTTGGTATTAGAAATACTAGAAATACTTGAAGGTGGCTTAGAACCAGAAGACCTGAATTTAACATCCAGCTCTTTTCTAAACTGGTTTTATGACTTGTGTTGTGTCACTTCTCCCTCTGTAGTTTCATTTTTCTCATCTCTCAAATGAGAGTACAAGAGAGAAAGAGTTTTGAAATCTCTTTTAGCTGTGATTAAAAACAAATTAGACTAAGTCAATTCACTTACAAACTGAGAACCAAAAGCAAGGCCTAATATTCAGATTTGAAATGAACTCAAAAAAAAACTACCAAGTCGAGACTACTTTGGAGTCTTTCCTACTATTCCAAACTGAAATCTACAGAATAGGCTGCAAAATCAGATAGACTTGGTTAGAATTTCAACTCTACCTTTTATTGACTGTGTGATCTTGATCAAGTTGCCTGACCCATCTGACTTCAATTACCTCCCGTAAAATAAGAATAAATGCCCTTATCCTATAGAATCTTTACACAAATCAAATGTCTTCATATATCAGTTTATGACAATTTCTCCTGATTGCTCCAAGCAAAGATTTTGAAGTCATTGATTCTTTTTTCCTTTTTCTCTTACTCCACATCTTATAACTATAAATCCACCATATACTTTGAATGCAATCATTTCCCACAATCTTTACTATACCACTTAATTCTTACAACAATCTCACAAATTAATAAAAGTGATGAGGATGAGGAGGAGTCATAGGAGAAGAAGAAGAAAGTTAACACATAGTACTTATTATGTACTGAGCAACGGTTTAAGCAATCAGGCTATGTCTTAGTTGTTTCTGGCTGGTTTAACAAATTACCATAGACCAGGTGGCTTAAATGACACATATTTATTTTTCATAGTTCTGGAAGCTGGCTATCTGAAATCAGTATGCCAGTATGGTCAGAATGCTAGAATCTTCCACTGAACGGAATAGAACCCTCATTTGGTTGCAGGGTAGAATCCCCATGTGGCAGAAAGAGGTCAAGAGAGTTGTCTGGGGTAGCTTTAATATGAGCACAAATCCCATTTAGTAAGCCTCCATCTTCCTGATCTAATTACCTCCCAAAGGCCCCCACCTCTTAGTACCATCATACTAATGATGAGGATTTTAGCAGATTAATTTTGGGGACAAAAAGAGTTAATCTATTGCAGACCATCTCATTTATCTTTGTAACAATATTTTGAAGTAAATACTATTTTATTCATATTTTACAAATGACAAAACTGAAAGTCAAACAGTTGCTTTGCCCAAGGACATTGAACCAGTAAAGGAAAATCTAGTCACTGAAACCAGGAAGTTTGGCTCCAGTACTCTTAACCTGGATGTTGTAGTACCTTCCCAGGGAAAACAAGTACTTGGGATCCTGGAGTGGTAGGAAGAACACTAAAATTCAAATCAGGGCTGCACTTTTTAGAAGCACAGCCTTTGAAATCTAAAAATATGGGCTTGAGTTCCAGCTTCACTACTTGGTATGTTACCCTGTGTGCTTTCTAAACTGCTCTGAGCTTCAGTTTCCTCATCTTCAGACTTGGAACTTGGGGTTTTATCCTGGATTTAAGTGCCACTCCAGTATCCATTTCTCCTTATCCATCCTTAGCAGTGTTTCTAATTTCTCAACTATGTATACTAGGAAGTAATGAGAAGCAAAAGAGCTTGGAGCTCTTAGAACTCCTAGACCCAGGCATGGGCTTATATCTATAAGAGAGGCCCATCCACTGGGAAATGTGGCCTTCAGTAGAGAATCACAACAACTATCAACTCTTAGCCCAGTAGGCAGCAAGTTGGGGGAATAATCCCCCAACTTCACTTGTTTCTTGCCTAACAATGTTCTGCTGAATCCAAGTGGAAACCAGGCAAGAGAGACTATGGCTGCAATCTATGAAAATGAGCCTCCTGGAACAAATCAGGATAGAAAAGAATGAAGAATGTATCTGTAGAGACAAATAGAAAAAAAGATATATCACATTTTAATTTCAATGTAAAGTCTAAAGATGTCTGAAACGGCAAATATCCATCACAAAAGGGAGCATCAAGAACAAAAATCAAGGGGGTCCCTCAAAGATGAAAGATTGAACCTCAGAACATTATATATTTCCTTTCAACTTAATTAAAAGAGAAGTAAAAAATGATTTGTGTTATAATGACAAAAAGTTCTTTCTATTAAATTTTTATTTCTCAATGTTGGCATTTATCTTTAACAATTTTCCCAACTTTTCATTTTGCCAGTTCACCTCAGACAGTCTGTACCACTGTTTGTTGAAACTCTTTTCCATCTTGACTAAATCATGTCTGGCCTGGCTGTTGCTGTTCACATAAAATTGGGGACCAAGTGGGGGAAAAAAAAAAAACCGAAGTGATAATAACTCCTTCTTGAAGAAAGTACCTGGAGTTTGCCATAATTGGTTTATGGCAAGAGAAAAAAAAAAAATCTCTTCAAATCTCCCCCTCACTTCTACTGTATACTGCAGCCTGCATTTTCAATCAAGCCACCATATAAGACTTGCTTTCATACACACCCTTTCAAGAGTTTTCTGTCTGGTACCATGATCATTCATACTGTAGTTTATCTTATCAACAATTAAAGCATTTCCAGCTGTTTCCCAGCCAACTCTGAGAATTACTTTTTTTTTTTACGGCAAGACAGGGAGAGTTTTGGGCTCATTCTTGCTCAAATTTCATTGCAAGAGAAAAGGCATTTATTTCTCTATATAAATTTCTTGCCATTAGACCAGAAACAAGAATGGTTCAAAATTATTATAGGAGATCTCTTTACTTTCCAGTCTATATACCCCATAGACTGAGACAATCTACACTGGAAAGGAAGAGTCCTTCAGAAGAAATCTCTGCACAACAATTTCTTTCAGGTACTTCTGGTGACAAATTGTCTTACAATCCTAGAAGCTGAAATTTCAAGATATGTCTGTGACTTCTCCAAAAAGTGTATAAAATAGCAATTACTATGCAGGCAACAACTCAGCGCCTCCTAAAGAAATGAAAAAGATGGAAATAAGGTTGGCATTTGAATGTTAAATTATGTCAACAGCACACACACAAAAATGCATCCAAGAAGAGTTAGGCAGTTCTCTGAAAGAGGCAGAACTGGCTATCAGTAGTGAAAGTACAATGACAACAATAATAATATTAGCAGCAAATTAGCAAAACTGAAAAGAATGTTTACATGCCAGATACTGAGAGGTGACAATGTGCTAGCAGCCCTCACTCTCAGCGCCTCCTCGGTCTTGGCATCCACTCTGGCGGTGCCTGAGTAGCCCTTCAGCCCCCCGCTGCACTGTGGGAGCCCCTCTCTGGGTTGGCTGAGGCTGCAGCTGGCTTCCTCTGCTTGCTGGGGAGGTGTGGAGGGAGAGGCACGGGTGGGAACCAGGGCTGTGTGCAGCGCTCACAGAACAGCCTGAGTTGCGGGCCAGGTGCGGGCTCCACGGGCCCCACACTCAGAGTGGCCAGCTGGTGCCACCAGCCCAGGGCAATGAGGGGCTTAGCACACAGGTCAGCAGCTGCGGAGGTTGCATAGGGTCCCCCAGCACTGCTGGCCTATATGCACCATGCTCGAATTCTTGCCTGGCCTCAGCCACCTCCATGCGGTGCAGGGCTCGGAACCTGCAGTCCGCCATGTCAGAGCCCCCTGCCCCTCCCACCATGGGCTCCTGCGTGGCCCAAGCCTCCCCTACGAGCACCGCCCCCTTCTCCGTGGCACTCGGTCCCATCAACTGCCCAGGGGGCTGCAGTAGTGCGGTGCACCACCCATGACTGGCAGGCAGCTCCCACCCGCCAGCCCCAGTGTGGGATCCACTAGGTGAAGCCAGCTGGGCTCCTGACTCTAGTGGGGACTTGGAGAATGTGATACTCTAGCTAAAGGATTGTAAACGCACCAATCAGCACTCTGTGGTCTACCTCACCCTGGTCTGTATAAATACACCAATCAGTACTCTGTATCTAGCTAAGGTAGTGGGGACTTTTCTGTCTAGCACTCTGTGACTAGCTCAGGGTTTGTAAATACACCAATCATCACTCTGTGGCTAGCTCAGGGTTTGTAAATACACCAATCAGTTCTCTGTATCTAGCTAACCTAGTGGAGACCTGCAGAACTTTTTGTCTAGCTAGAGGATTGTAAATGCACCAATCAGCACTCTATGTCCAGCTCAGGGATTGTAAACGCACCAATCAGCACTCTGTCAAAACGGACCAATCAGCTCTCTGTAAAATAGACCAATCAGCAGGATGTGGGTGGGGTCAGATAAGGGAATAAAAGCAGGCTGCCTGAGCCCACCAGGAGCAACCTGCTCCGGTCAGCTTTGTTCTCTCTTTGCAATAAATCTTGCTGCTGCTCACTCTTTGGGTCTATGCTGCCTTTAAGAGCTGTAACACTCACAGCAAAGGTCTGCAGCTTCACTCCTGTCAGGAAGACCACGAACCCACCAGAAGGAAGAAGCTTCAGACACATCTGAAGGTCTGAAGGAAGAAACTCTGGACACATCATCTTTAAGAACTTTCACACTCACCGTGAGGGTCCACGGCTTCATTCTTGAAGTCAGGGAGAACAAGAACCCATCAATTCTGGACACAATACTATATATGACACTGACCATGGTTATTTGATTTAATTCTAACAAGACCTTGTGAGGAAAATATTATTATGGTTCTATTTTACTAATGAGAAAACTGAGGCTTAGAGTCATTAAATAACATTTGTTCAAGATTTACAGGAATAGTAAGTAACAGAGCTAAGACTTGAAAATTTGAAACTATTACAGTCTATGTATCCAATCAATGGTGAAGTACAGACAATGGAAACTTGGGCAATTACATGCTGGTCCACTCCCACATAGAAGTCACAAGGTAGCACAGCTCAGAAAAAGTGTCTATTCTCTCTGGAAGGTACTACCCTGCTGTGGAAATAGACATGGCAGCTTGCTTTGGGCTGAGGTTATTGGAGCTGACCCACTGTCTTCTAATTCACAGCTTACCAGTAACCCTGGATAATTTGGCTTCTCTTGTGGCTTTCTTACACGGAAACGATGTGTTGATGCTGTTGGCATTTTAATTATTTGCTTTGGAGTTTTATGAGTTAATAATAAGAGTTGACATCCTTACCTGATCTCAGAAATGGGACTAACAAGTTTGAACTAAGGATCTATGAAATGAGCATCTATTGTTTTTACCTTCCTGGATGAGCAACCAACTTCTACTACCCTTTGGCTGAGGAAATGTTTCTTCTCACTCTAAGCATGTATTTGAATGCAAGTTTTCATATTTTGCAGATTCAATCTTTCTAGCTGTAGTTAGCAGCTCATCTATGATGTATCTATCATAGTATCTGACTTACCCAGACAAATTCTCAGCTCAGAGAAATGTACCTGTTGCAAATACAACCAACCGTAACTTTCCCTAGGACTGTTTAACTCGGGATTAGAGAAATAGTGTGCATTTAATGTTCTTTTCTAAAATGGTGCTGTGTGACTTCAGAGCTATGAGCAGCTGCAGTTCCCATCCTGTGAAAGAAGCCAGTCTGTAGGAATAAATGAAACTACATATAGGAAAGAGCAGACATGAAAGAATGAGATTAAGCTGCCACAGATGGCAGCAGTTTCTTGTCCCAGCTGTTTTGCCCCCCGGCCTTCCGGTAAGTAAGCTTTCTCATCACTCTGCTTTTAGGCCAAAACTAGTTCACAGTTGGTTTTAACCAAAAGAGTACTGACTAACATCTTTTAATCTAAAGACCAAAAAATGAAATGATAAAGCCAGGACTATTACATACAGTTGTATACTTTGTGCACTGCACAAGAGCCGAAGTGAGCAGAAGACCACAAAATCCAGCCATGCAACTTGGTGAGAGTTAGCACCCACCTACAAGTGGTGACATTTTCAAATTTTCACAAACCACTCTAATCACAGGGCTAACGTTGGCCCTGAATGAAGTCAACAAAGTAAATAACAACTTGTAAGCCCTCTTGGGGACTGAGTACACTGAGAATACCCAGACCTTACCTGATTTTTTTCTAACTTAATAAATGTCTCTCCCAAAGAGTATGTGATTGAGAGATGTCAATATCTGAGAATGATATATGAAGACTCCCCACCCCCACCAATCCTCAGGAAATCCTAGATTCTGTTCTTTCATTTATATGAGAGAAAAACTAGCTAATTTTCTTTTACCGTGGTCATTGAAAAGAGTCTATTTTAAATGATGAAATTTCTTACCACTGTGGAATGTTTGACACACATTATAGATTCAGCTGACAATTGCTGGATTAGATATGATTTTCCCATAAATTTTGAGAGACAATATGTGCATGTGAACATCCATGCCAAACTTTCGATTGCAAGCCACACCATCCATGCAAATGCTCAGTCATCTGGATGTGATATAAAATGTTTCCAAGTGCACAAGCTACACTTATCCTGTTTCCTGGGCATCTTAAAAGAGTGCCATTGTTGTCATTGTGGTAAGTAAGCCACCCATGTCATAACAGCTTATAACCACTAGCCTTAAGCTCCTCAAGCCATCTTACACATTCTTCTTGACTGTTATTAGGGTTTATAAGAAGATGAAAACTGGGCAGCTGGCTTTTCCATTTACCCAATGAATCACTTTATCTCCAAGACATATAGGGAATTGTAGGAAGAATAATTATTTAAATCTTGACTGCATTAATAAGCAACCAAATGGAGAAATAGGTCACAATTCTTATTATGCAGATTTCTGAATGTCAGGCAAGTCTCTAGCCACACACCATCACTGCAGCTCCTGAAAACATAGTTCATGATATCTACTCACATTTCGAACCATTTGGATTAATCACTGATGACTTATTCTTTTAATTGAGAGAGAGTATAACATAGTGACTAAGAATACAGGCTTTCTAGTTGGTACATGACCTTGGTAAAGTTATTGCAACTCTCCGGGCTTCAGTCTCCATATGTAAAGTGATAATAGCAGCACTTATGTTGTATAATTATGGTAAGCACAATAATACACATATAGTGCTGAGAACCATTACTAATATGTGATAAAGACTCAGGAAGTATCAGCTCTTATTAGTTTGCACATATTTCATATTCATTAAGCTTTATCATATGCTAAGTAATAAGAATTGAAGAAGAAAAACACAAAAATGAGTAAGACAATCCCTGCCATCAAAATATCATGTTAGGTAGTTGGATGAGGAAACATATAAACAACTCTGGCAGAAAACAGAATAGTAAGTGTTCAACAGAATTAAAAACCAGATAGTAACATGCTATATATGTTCCAAATAAATCTAATTGGGGCTTCGATAAAGTCCCTTCACTAGGGCTTCTTGGCTTAGACACACGATAAATAGTAGCTGATTTAGTTAAATAAGTTCAAACATGGAACAGGAAATGTAATGAACATTTTCAGAGATATTTTTGATTAATTTCCTTCTTACAGAACCCGGCCCACAGTAGGTGCTCAATTAATCTTTGTTGAAGGAATAAAAATAAATACTGTATGCTTTAATCCCTTTCTATGGATGAGTTCCCAACACTAATCCCTCCACATGCAGATGTTCAATACCCTGAGTCCTCACGGTGAACTCACCTGCAAGAAAATCAGAGGAAAATAAACCTAACCCTTGCCTTGCGATTTTACTAGCAGCCCGAAACTTCTTGCTCTTATGTAGTAGTTTTTACGTTCCCACATCAGAAAAGAAAGAAAAGACACCTAGGTAATAAGACATCCCAAGAGTAAGAAAAGGGAATAACTCTGAAAATTCATACAACAAACTCATGTGCCCTTACCCTCTGGTTTCCTTGCTGTTAGTTGCCTCCATGACTATCCTTCTCAAACCATCCTTTAATTGTATAGATGAAGAAACAGAGGTATCAAGTTACTCACCCAAGGCCAAACAGCTCACAGCTCAAGAACAGAGCCATCACTGAAAACCAGTTCTCCTGCCTCAGAGACTAGACCCTTTGACCTCACAGTGCTGCATCTCTCTAAAAGGTCAGTACCTTCACTCCTTATTACATCTTGGGTGTTCTTCTGTCTCCCAAAGTGTGAATTTTAACTGACTCAGGGATACCTTGAGAGCTTCTTTAATGAATTTTTCTTAAACAGCGCTTCCCATTTGGAAGCAGGTTTGAAGAGCTGGATCTGGGGAACCAGCTGGGATGCCGCAGGCATCGTCCCTGGCATGGGTGCAGCAGATGGAAGCACTCCACGCCTCCTGCATGTGGCTAAGTGGACAGCAGAGTAGAAGCACTGGACACATGAAGAGCCTCAACTATAAAATGTTCCTCTAAGCAGCAGGAAATAAAAATTGGAATCAAGATAGTAAATGTTGCCTATCTGCCTGTGTAAAAAGACTATTTCTAGGGCAAAATGGCCCTTAGCTAAGTACATAAACATAAAGTAAAAGCTATTCAAAAACTTAGAATTGTGTTTACTTATTAGATGGTTACATCTCCTATGTCCTGATTCTACTTCCAATTAACCAAGTTTGATCACATGTCAATATATTATCTCTTATATTTCTACTTAAATATTATGAATCACAAGGTTAATCGAGTTATTTTGTTCTCCAACTCCCTATCCCCTCATCACCAACACTACCAAACTCTGACCTGTTCTAGAAAATTACAACCTGAGGGACCATGATAAATTATCAGGTCTAGCCCATAGTCCTCTAGGAAATGAATATCTAAGACAGCTAGGACTTGGAATTATATTTTACCTTCATGCAGATGACCAAGATTAGAGGCTTAGAGACCCTTCAGTCAAGAGTGTTGGTTTGTTATCATTCTGATAGTCAGAATGGGCCTCTATAAGTTTTTAACAATTTATTGCACTTTATTCTAGTTTTTATTCATAAGAGAAACAACTGTCAGATATCTGGCTGGTCTCTAGGATTCTCTCCAACTCTCAGACTTTATGTCTCTATTAAACTCTGCATTTTCCACATAAATTTGAATTACCTTCAGCCTAAGTTAAACCATCACTTAATATTTACATTTATCATTTATTCACAGACTTAGTCTGTGTGATATGCCAGGCATTGTGAGTGGCTTTAGGAACATACAGTTGAAAGAATGTCTCTAAACTCTGGTTGCATGAGATCTGAGATAGAGATGAGCATGGGGTGCCATGGAAAGAACAGAGGCAAAGAATAGAACTTACTGTGGAGTTTCATTGCCAGGTAGACAATGGATGAGCAAAATGTCCAAAGGTGATAGCCAAAAGGTTTGAGAGCAGAATGAATTCAGGTGTGAGGAATAGGTTAGAAAAAGTGGTTCATACCTACCTCACCTAAAAGGGGTAAATGCAACATAATGAAAGAAGCACATAGGGATGGACAAACAGACTCAAACAGAATGAGCAAGAAGTTGAAGGCAAGAGCCTTCATGATGGCAGATGCAAAGAGCAAAACCAGGTGCATGGAGAGGTTAAGGCCTTGATATGAGTCATCAAAGCACATAGAGATAAATCATGGTTTGAACTTGAAATAAGTAAGGCTTGAGAGAAAAGTGGCTCTGTGTGTCAGCATACAGTCAGTAAAACCAAAATCATGCATGCTAATTTGGTAGAGGACTTTAATACTATGAACTAGTTACGAAGGTCTAAGAACTGAAAACCAACTAGGTAATCTGAGGCAACTACAAGATAAACAACATTAGAGAGCCACAATGACACCTAGGAATGGAAACACAAAGAAAAGTATTCAGGAGGTGATATTACTAGATCTTAGAACCTGGGGCTAGAAGAAGAGGCTTTACCGCAGGATGTAGAGACACAGTAGTTGGCAGAAGTGTCACAGGGAGCAAAGGAGTGAAGGAAGGAATATTCTGACTTCTTCCTTCCTCTGACCCTCTAATCTCTTGCCAGGGCTTCCACTGGCTGAACCTAACAGGAAGCCAGCTGTCAAGAAAGTCTGAGAAAGAGCAAAAGATCCTTTGAGATTCAGAGCAGACCATGGGGGCAGAAGGGGAAGGGACATGAGAGCAAATGGCAAATGACTGACAGAGTAGATGAGAAATCAGAGGAGACATGGATCTGAATATTGAAACAAGAAAACTCATTTAGAAATTTTAAGTGACACAGGTGGCTAAATATCCCATATGAATCCAAGAAATGACAATGGAAGTAGGGTGTTTGCCTTAAAGAGGCATAATTGCAAAGGAAGCAGCTCAGAAACTTCCACAGAGAACTTCATGCAAACATTATTTTGTGTGCTCGAGTAAAAATACTAATAGTAGTTATATCAGTTGAGTGTCTAATGTAAAATATGTTTTACAGGGCACTTTGGATGAACTAGTCTAAATCATACTGCAGGATAGCATCATAACCACACTTAACAGCTGCCAACCAAAACTGAGGTGCAGAAAAGTTGAGTGAACTGCCCAAGGTAAGATAACCAATAAAATGGAAAAAGAGTATTTAAAATCCAATCTTAAATCCTCTGTTCATGGCATTAAACCACCATGTATCAGTGATCTATAATTGTCACAGGATCCAAAGTGACACAGAGTGTCACTGTGCCAGCTGGAAACCTCTGTGGCCAGTGGCATCTCTCCTTGGGTTTTGCTTTTGCTGAGTTCATTCTACCCACTTGGTCCAGCAGGCTGCACTTGGCTCACACTACTGGACCAGATCCCATGCTTGCCATGGGCAAACCAGGTGTGCAGTGGTGAGGGGTGTGTAAGCATGGGTTCCAGCCACTGTTCACAATCAGACATGCTGACTGCAGCAGGGTGGGCAGCTCCAGACACTGGCACAGGCACCAGCTTTGTGTGAGGCTGTGCCTGGACCAGATATACCATCAGCAGCTTCCACTGCAGTCACCAGAGAATGTGGTGGTGACCAAAAGCTTGGAGATGCTAGGAACCACAAAACCCCAAAGAGGGTGTTACAGTCCTGGTTCAGGGAACCCCTCAGTCTGGACTACTCCAAAGGCCACAGCTCTTCTCTCCTTATCACCTGCAATGTGGCCAGTAGGGCAGGACTGGGGGTTGTATTTCAGCCCTGCCATTTGGCAGGTCCTGAATTCTTCTTCCACATCCAGGAAAAATGAGGTATGTGGACAATTGGAGGATGAGCAAGGTGGAGAGGAGCATCACTAAGTGACTTAACAGCTCTCAGGAGACCCAGGGTAGCTCCTTTCTGCAGGCAGGTTATCCTGATGAGTGTCCAGCTCTCAGCAGAAAGGAGACCCTGTGGTGGGTAGCTCCTCTCCACAAGCAGGTCATCCTGAAAACTCAAGGATACCTGAAGTGGGTAGCTCCTTCCAGTAGCTGATAGTCCTGACATCTCTGTGAGTTTGGCTGAGTCTGGGGTTTTTATGGACTCAGAAGGGAGGAAGTATATGCTGATGGGTCCATGGGCTGCCATGGGCGGGCCTGGAAAAAGTACCATAAGTTCTCACCCTAGGCCACATACTCTACCTGGAACCAGCAGCCTGGCCCCCAGGCATCAGGCCATCTTGGCTTGAAGGTGAAGTTTGACTGGGGACGTGCCCCTTTCCACCCAGGAATATGTCTGCCTTCCACTATCAACATACCATCCATGGTACCCAGGCTGTTCAGTGCCTGCTGGCACATGCTAAGCTGCTCTGAACAACCCCCAGCCTCCCTCCTGTGCTCATCAACACCCAAAGTCCATAAAGGGCCAGCGTGTCAAGAAGCTGGCATGTCAGAGATGACCCAAGCATATGCACACCTAGCTGGGTTGCAGCAGCAAAACCCAGTCTCTGCCTCAACTTTGCTGTGAAGTCGGAGCAGGCAAGGGCAGCAGGGAGAGACCAGGCAGTGGGGACAGGCACTTCCAAGCCTGAAGGTGGGTGGGCTTCCCAGGCCCTGCAAGGCTGCACTTTGGAAGGTGGGGCTCCTGCCCTACCAACCCAGAAAGGGGCACGGCTTCCACCTGTTTCCATCTCCTACTGGCTCTGTGGAGCATGCAGTCCAAGCTGTACACGCCCCGCTGCAGCAGGCATCTTTGCAGCGGCCTCTCCAGACAAGCTGCCGTTGCCATCATAATGACTTATCTCAAATTCATATATTGAGAGAAAATAGATTTAGTGTCTAAATACACAGATGGTGAAGCCAGATGGATTCAAATCCCAGCTCTGCCATTTACTACCTGTTACCATGGGAAATGTATTAGTTTTCTACTGCTGCTGTAACAAATTACCACAAACATAATGTCTCAAAACAATTGGATTTATTGTCTTATAGTTTTGGAGGCCAGAAGTCAGAAATGAGTTTTAGGAGGTTAAAATAGAGGCAATAGCCTGGCTTGTCCTTTCTGGAGTCTCCAGGACAGAATTTGTTCCTTGCTCCACTCCAGCTCTTAGTGACTGCCGGCAGTCCTTGGATCATGGCCACATCATTCCAGTCCCTGGTTTCATCACATCACCTTCTCCTCTAATGTGAAATCTCCCTCTGCTTCCCTTTTACAAGGACAACTATGGTTACACTGGTTCCACCCAGATAATTCAGGATATCTACTCACATCAAGATCCTAAACCTAATTACAACTACAAAGTCCCTTTTTCTATATAAGATAATAGTTACAGGACAGGCACAGTGGCTGAGGCCTGTAATCCCAGCACTTTGGGAGGCCAAGGCAGGCGGATCACGAGATCATGAGATCAAGACCATCCTGGCTAACACAGTGAAACCCTGTCTCTACTAAAAATACAAAAACATTAGCCAGGCGTGGTGGCAGGCACCTGTAGTCCCAGCTACTCGGGAAATTGAGGCAGGAGAATGGTGCAACAGAGAGAGACTCCATCGCAAAAAAGAAGAAGAAGACAAAAAATAGCTACAGATTCAAGGGATTACAACCTGAGTATCTTTAGGAGACATTGTTCAATCTAACATAAGAGGGTTCATTAACCTTTTTGTTTTCATTCCTAAAGTAGGGATAACAATATCATCCAGGGCTGTTATAAAGGTTAAATAAATTAATGCAGACAAATCCCTTAAAAACAATGAGAATAATCATTCATTAAATAATGGGTATTATTTTAGATTATGCTTTCACATTTCAAACACATGAGTATGATATTCTGTAACAACAGGGTTCATAAGAGCAGGGACTGCTGATTTTGTTCCCTGCTGCAAATTCAATGCCTAACATAATTATTAGCCCATGATGGATATTAGTATTAGTTCATCAGGGCTGCTGTAACAGAGTTTTACAAACTGGGTAGCTTAAAGCAACAGAAATTTATTATTGTACAGTGGTAGAGATTAGACATCCAAAATCAGGTGCTGACAGGGCCGTACTTCCTCTGAACAGTCAAGAGTAGAATCTTTCCTTTCCTCTCCTGGTTTTCTGGTGACTGCTGGCAATCCTTGGCTTTCCTTGGCTGAAAGCTACATTACTCCACTGCTACATGGCCTTCATCTTCCTGTGTATCTGTGTCTTTGTGTCCAAATTTTCCTATTCTTATAAGGACACTAGTCATTTACGATTTAGCCCCTTCCTAACAGTAGGATCTCATTTTGACCAATCAGATGCAAAGATATAATTTCCAAATAAGGTCATATTCTGAGTTGCTGGACGAACATAAACTTAGGGGGACACTGTTCAACCCAATACAGTACTTAGTAAATACTTAATTGTATGAATAAACAAATTAGTTCTGATCTGAAGCTAACAAAGTAGGCTTATCACCATGAGTCATACACAAAAAAAGCAAAGCAAGAAGCCACAGTGATTGAGATTCAAGCGTGTGATGCTTGATGGGAGAAATCTCTCCACAGTGAAGTTGGTTAGTGCCAATTAACAATGAACTCAAATTCTACTGGACTGAAATAAAGAGTCATATTCCTGTTGTCTTTCCACACATAAACCCAAACACAACTTTGACAGATTTAGCTGGGGTTAGAAATTGTCAGTTTGCACGTGAGCTGTAAACTAGAATTTCAGGTCACGAAAATAGCATTAATTGTGGACATATATCTTTTTTTTTTTTTTTTCCTATACTTTAAGTTCTAGTACATGTGCATAACGCTGCAAGGTTGGTTTACATATGCTATACTTATGCCATGTTGGTGTCCCTGCCACCCATCAACTCGTCAGCCCCATTCAATTCATCATTTATATCATGTATAACTCCCCAATGCCAATCCCTCCCTCCTCCGCCCCCTCCCCCCTCCCCATGATAGGCCCCAGTGCGTTGATGCTTCCCCTTCCCGAGTCCAAGTCGATCTCATTGTCAGCTTCCCACCTATGATGAGAACATGCAGGCTGTTGGTTTTCTGCTTCTCGTGACTAGTTGCCTAAGAATGATGGTTTCCAGCTGCATCCATGCGCCTTACAAAGACGCAAAAACTCATCCTTTTTATGGCTGTCCATAGCTATTCCATGGGTGTCTCATGCCTTTACTGCCACATTTCTTAATCCAGTCTGTCACAGATGGACATTTGGCGTGATTTACCCAAGTCTGTTGCTATTGCATGAATAGTGCCGCCAATAAACATACGTGTACATGTGGTCTTTGTAGCTAGAATTAATTTATATCCTTTGGGTATATACCCGAGTAGTGGGATGGCTGGTCATATGTACATCTCAAGCTTCTAGGATCCATTGAGAAATTGCCCATACTGCTTTTCCATAATGGTTGAACTAGTTTACAATCCCACCAACAGGTGTAAAAGTGTTCCTTATTTCTCCACATCCTCTCCACACACCTGTGGTTCCTGACTTCTTAATGCATTGCCATTCTAACTGGTGTGCAGATGTATCTCATGTGGTTTTGATTTGCATTTTCTCTGATGGCGACGTGATGATGAGCCATACTTTTGCATGTGTCTGTTGGCTGTATGAATATCTATGAATATCTTCTTTTGAGTGGACATATATCTTAATTTGAGCAAAGAAGCATATAGTAACTCTAGTCGCCCAAAGCTGTTATATGAGGATATTGGAAAACCTGCAAAACCACAATTTAGTTCACTTTTGTGGAAGCAACATTATTCTATTGACCTGAATCCTCTGCAATTATAAACCTGAAGTGCTCCTTACAATATATATTTCACAATACAGATTCTATAAATACAGCCTACATGCGCACACCTAGGGTGACAATTTACAATTGTTTTTATTCATCTCATAAGCCAAAATGGGATAGATACCATATATTAATAAAACATTAGTGTAGAATGACTGAAAATGGGCTTAACGGAAGGTTGGAAGTGCACGAAGATGCTGCCATATTTACCGGCTACCTATTACTTGTATCTTTATAAGTATGTGGTCCCCATGGAATGTATAATTAAGATTCCATAACATAATGAAAACAATTTCAATCTAGATAATTCTTCATGTGGAAAATAGCTTATTCTCTACTTAAAATTTTAACTCAAGAGGATTTTAAAAATCCTAGTCAAAAGAACTGTTATGGGCATTAATATTTACTTTTTATCAATATCCTGATAGATGTCTCCCTTCCTATTCTTGTTTTCTCTTGTACTTTTTGCATACAAAATTCATTTATATATGCAAATCAGGAAGCAATATAATCCATCATCCCTGTTGCTGTAACATCTGGTGTATTACATTAGCCAAAAATGTCTGCTTCAGAGGAGGGAGTTAAATATCCTAAGGCATGTAATTGCTTGATACCATCCTTAGCTATCAGAAGTAAAGAAGAATTTCTTTCTGACAAGAATACATAATTAGCTTATACTATACCTTAACTTCACAAATTAGCATCAGCCCATAGTTCAGGGTACAGAAAAGAATTAGTTTTGACCTAAAGTAAAATTCAGCTGGAGGATAAAGAGCAGGAATTCTATTTTCTGTGCTGCTGCTGCCGCTAAGGCTCAATTGCTGAAGGCAGACAGATCTTTCAGCAGCAGCAAGCATATTGCTCTGAGGTTTGGGAACTGGTTTCAAAAACATACTCCTTCTCTGATTGAATATTACTGTAAGAGAGCATCCTCTGCGGCCATGTCAGTAGACACTGCATATTCGACCATTTCAGCTCAGTGATCCCTGATCTATTGCCAGAAAGGATGGGTCAGTGGTGGCAAAGGATAAAAAGCCCACAGACCTGAACTGGGAGAAGACAGATGAGGGCTAGATTGTCTCAGGGAAATAGTATGGATTTAAAAATATTAATGCATCCCCTTGGCAAAAGAATAACTGGATATAAGGGATTTTTCATGCTTTAAGAAGTAAATCACACATATAACAAAAATTCTACAAAAAAATTAAAATAGTATTTTATCATTTATTCTTTAGTTTTGCAATCCTAACAACTCTCACATCCTCAGAGTAATGCAGATTACTAATGTCAGGGCAAAAGGGCCCACAAAACATTCTCAAAAGAACTATCAAATAATTTCCATCTGCAGTAAATGTGTAAGGGAATTTCTCTTTGTGTTTTCAATGTTGTGAAAAGGGATTTGTTTTCAGATCAATTCCTTTTGAAAGACCTTTAGCTACTTAATAAATTGCGCCAATCCTTATTAATTTTTCTCTTATTCTGCCTCTGCTAAAACCTTAGGACCTGACTCTTACATCCTACTGGGCAAGTGTATCCAGTCTTCATCTTATTTTGTTATTCTTAAGGAGCCTTCTGTGCTTTGAAAACAGAATGATCAAATAGCTTTTGCTACCACACTATGGAACCACGAACTGGGAACTTTCGTTTTATCTACCCTACTGACTTCTTGCAATTGAATGATTATAATCACCTAATTCATGCCTAAAAATATTTGTCTCAATATGGGCAACATTAAAGGAGTGAACACTTTTATACTATTTTTCAAAAGTTTTATGTCAGTAAGATGTTTGTTTAGGCAACCATAATATGAAGAAAATAATGTCATAGCAAGAAAAACTGATATTAATGTAAACGAAGATGTATTGTCAAACTGTCGCCCAGACTTAAAATTTCTTAGTTCCTTAAATCTTTCAGGATCCTCTATCTTAAAGTCCCACCATATAATTCACTTTTCTGAACCTTACCAAAAGAGGGCCCATGAATGTTATCAATTCCTTTGCCTAATCATTCAATGGGTGATGGTGGGATGATTTTTTTTTTAACTTCTCAGCAACATCTTTATTGATTTCTGATGCTTTAATTTAGTGAAAAGACTAATAAAGGTGAAGCAAAGAGCTGGTTGCTTCTCCTCAATTATACAACTTTCAAGTTATCAGTACTGATTTTGGTAATAGAATCCAAGAAGACTGAATTTATTTACATCTGCATGACTTGGACAATAGCTACAGCCATTCAGAAAGAAAGAGGGGTCTTCGTAAATGACAACTGTTCCAGTTTTAAAAGACCTGGTGTATTAGTCCATTTTCATCCTGCTAATACATACCTGATACTGTGCAATTTATAAAGGAAAGAGGTTTAATGGACTCACAGTTCCACACGGCTGGGGAGGCCTCATATTCATGGCAGAAGGTGAAAAGGTGAAGGAGGAGCAAAGGTACATCTTACATGGTGGCAGGTAAGACAGCATGTGTAGGGGAACTCCCATTTATAAAACCACCAAATTTCATGAAACCTATTCACTGGCATGAGAACAGCATGGGAATAACCTGTCCATGATTCAATTACCCACTGGGTCCCTCCCATGACATGTAGGAATCGTGGGAGCTACACTTAAAGACAAGATTTGGGTGGGGACAAAGCCAAACCATAACAGCTGGTGTTCTCAAATTAGTCTCATTTTCAGTTGTATATTTTAAAGAAGAAAAGAAAACATCAAGCCAATTGCCTAAGAGCTGTGTTGAATAATGTTCCCCCAAAATTCACATCCACCTGAAACCTCACAATGTGGCTATATGGAAATAGGGTCTTTGTAGATTAAGTTTAAATGAAGACATACTAAATTAAAGTGGGCCTTCATCCAGTGACTGGTATCCTTACCAGAACAGAAAACAGAGACACTCACAGAGAAAGTGGCTATGTGATGATGGAAGAAGAGATTGAAGTAATACATCTAAAGCCAAGAAATGCCAAGAATTGCCTGAAACCACCAGAAGTTAGGAAGAAGTTAGGAAAAAAATCATTTTTTTAGAGTTTTTAGTGAGAATATGGCTTTTCCAACACCTTGATTTTGAACTTCTAGCCTCCAGAACTGTAACAGAATAAATGTATGTTGCTTTAAGCCCCTCAGTATGTGGTACTTTGTTACAGCAGCCATCAGAAATTAACACAGGCTGTGATTACATCTCTACTCAATGTGACCCTCTCTACTCACGTCATACCAGGAATCAAAAGATAGATTTCATAGCTTCTCTAGTTAGGAAATCTGTACCCAGAAATTCTACCACTTCCCTCACTGCCATAATTTTCCCTCTTACTAAGGAATGCATCAAAAGTCTGGCCAACTCTAGTCCCTTGAGATATCAAGTCTAAAGAATTCTTAAATAGAATCATGACAATTAGTACTATTATGTTTATTATAGCATGATCTAACAAAATAAAATTCTCCTAATTCGCCCCATTCCAATAAAATAGAAATATCTGTTGATCTCAGTGATGGTATTCATCACTGAATATTGTCAAGTTTTTCAGCAGCTCAAAGTACCAAAAGTAGGTAGTTGTTCTCCTTGTTGGCAGGTCCCAAAGATCCTGGGAGTAAGTGTGGGGGTTCCTAATTATCATGGTTTTCAGAAGCCTCTCCTCAAAATGTTGGTCCCAGTGAGTAGCAGCCTCTGATGATGTAACTTCTGCTGTTAGCAATGGTGGCAATTACCTGGGACAGTACTCCTAATGTGGATTTCATTCTGTTATTTTTTGTAGCTTCCCACTGTCCCTTTGGTGTATCTCACATCCTCAAACAGTGTCTAAGTTCTTTAATAACTGACATCACAGTGTAACTCTCATTACATCACTTCAGAGACTGCTCACTGCGGGATTTCTACAGAGACCTCAAGGGTAATAGTTATCACTGAACCCATATCAGAATCATGTGGAAAGCTTGTTTAAAATAGAGATTTGTAGGCTCAGCCCACAAAAGTCTGTAAAGCCCTGAGGGTTGAGTAATTCTAACATGGTAGGACCATGGCCCTATGTTTAAGAACTTCGACTCTAATGCTAGCCTAGAGTGTTCTCTCATGCAACAAATTTCATTTGAGGAAGTGAGTGTCAGTAACAGCTCACAGCTCCATTTTTCTAACTAGTCCCTTAGCCAACAGTCTCTGTTTCTTAAGCACATCAAATTTCTTTCCCATCAGGATCTTTGCACTTTATGCTTTTTTTTTTGTCTTTCATCATCATGTCTCTGCTTTCTTCTCATCACTAAAGCCTTAATTCCATGTTTCCCTTCTCAAAGAGATTTCTTCTCTGACTAGTCATTAAAAGTAGTGCCTCTTCCTCATTCATTTTCCTCTTATCTTGTATTTTTTTCCACATCAAGTACCAGTAGCTGAAATTATATTACTTATATATGTCTGTCATGGATTAGTGTTATTTTCCCAGCACTTCACTGTGTTCACAATGGAGCACCGGCCCTTATCCATTGGTCCCAGAAGTACAACCAGCCTTCAAAAGTGTCTGACACAGAATAGAAATGCAATAAATTGAATGCATATAAAAAGGAAATAATATATGTTTCACATTGCTTGATACCTAATTAGCAACATAACTTGGGACAACAAACAATTATTCTGGAATATCTCTTAACTCCCTTTGGCTTAAACGATTGAGGGATGCCAAATATGTACATGAAGAACACAATCACCACCATCAAGAAGTCTCCTAAATAGAGTTTCCATCTTGTTAGAGTATACAGATTACTTGAACTGAAGTATACAGATTACTTGATAAAAATCCCTAATTCCTCTTTCAATGCTCCCTACTCACCTTGTCTATATTTATACATATATTAAAAATGAATCCTAGAATCAAGACTGGGTATTGTACAATTGTTTAAAACAGACGTAACAACTAAATTTTATTAGTAACCCTGAATAATGTTAGCATTAAAATGTCCTAAAAAATGAACAAAGCAAGACACGTATCCAAAGGATGCTCCAAGTGATTGACACTTTTTTTTTCTATATAGGTTGTGACTAGAGTTTGCAAGTGTTCATTTCTGGTGAGTAATTAATAACAAAATCATGTTCTGAACTATTGTCTAAGAAACTCAGTCGGACTTCTTCAGCCCTTCTACATTTTAAATTAAATCCAGAATTATTTTGGTGCTGCTGGTAAGGTGATATACTTTCCTTCTATAAGTAGCACACAATCAACATGTTTGTTCTGAAGAAATGGTGTTTGTACCTCACATCCAGGCCAATCCAGACCCCAAAAATCCATCAAGTAAGGCTCACTAAACAAATATTAAAATCCTTGAAAAGTACAAACTTTAGTTACAGGTATGATATACACAGTCTACAAAGGCCATGTAGAAAGAAATGTATCATGTTGCTTAGTGGAATTCTCATTATAGAAGGTACACAATGCACTCTTCTTTCATTTTCTCTTTTCATAAAAATTGGCTACTATAAATAAAAAATGGGCTTAGTTCAAGTAAAATTGAAGCCTATATTAGCCATGAGAAGAAAATCTACTCACTGTTATCAGAAAATGTACTCATTGTTACCAGGAAAAATAGAATATTGATTATATAGGTACTACATATTAGTTGTTTCATAAGCAGTTTTATATACGTTATTTTTATATAGTGTGCTATGGTTTGAATGTGGTATGTCACCACCAAACCTCATGTTCAAATTTGATCTCCACTCTAGCAGTGTTGAATGGTGAAGTCCAGATGGAGGTGTCATGGAGTGGATCCTCACGTATAGATTAGTGCTCGTATGCTAGTGTGACTGAGTTCTTGCCCTCTTGGGAAAAGATTAATTCCTGAGATAGTTAATTATCAAAAAGAGTATGCCTTCCTTGTTTTTTTATTTTCTCTTGCTTCTTCTCTTGCCATGTGATCTTTGCACACACCTGATCCTCTTCTTAATTCTGCTTTCTGCCATGAGTGGAAGAAGCATGAGGCCCTTACCAAATGAAGTTGCCCAATTTTGGACTTTTTGGTCACAAGAATCACGACCCAAATAAACCTCTTTTCTTCATCGGTTACCCACCTTTGGGTATTTGATTATACAACACAAAGCAGACTACAATATAGTGCAAACCACCCTGGTTGTATATATCAAAACTCCATTTCTTTTTTTTTATTATTATACTTTAAGTTCTAGGGTACATGTGCTTAACGTGCACGTTTGTTACATATGTATACTTGTGCCATGTTGGTGTGCTGCACCCATCAACTCGTCAGCACCCATCAATTCATCATTTATATCATGTAGAACTCCCAATGCAATCCCTCCCCCCTCCCCCCTCCCCATGATAGGCCCCAGTGTGTGATGTTCCCCTTCCTGAGTCCAAGTGATCTCATTGTTCAGTTCCCACCTATGAGTGAGAACATGCGGTGTTTAGTTTTCTGTTCTTGTGATAGTTTGCTAAGAATGATGGTTTCCAGCTGCATCCATGTCCCTACAAAGGACGCAAACTCATCCTTTTTTATGGCTGCATAGTATTCCATGGTGTATATGTGCCACATTTTCTTAATCCAGTCTGTCACAGATGGACATTTGGGTTGATTCCAAGTCTTTGCTATTGTGAATAGTGC
>NW_016803776.1:1100061-1118272 GCF_001698545.2 Rhinopithecus bieti | reverse complement strand
AAATTGTCCCTGTTTGCAGATGACATGATTGTATATTTAGAAAACTCCATTGTCTCAGCCCAAAATCTCCTTAAGCTGATAAGCAACTTCAGCAAAACTCCATTTTTAAATGAGTAAATTGAGTCTCAGAAAAGTCATCAAGCTAGTTAGAGAAAGAACTTGGAAAGTAACTATGACCTCAATGTCCATACTGTTTTCCTTATCTCATGTTGATTCTCTTTGTGCTAATGACAATCTATGTTAGTATAACCTCAATTTTTAAATCAGCTACAAGGATTCAAGAAAATCTTGTCTCATAGCAATATTGCATCACTATTTAGCAAGTTCCAAGACTGTTTCTTGACATGACCTACCATGGAGAAAAATTCTGTTTAAATCATTGCATTTTCTACCAATGTAATCATTCAACATATTTGGATCATTCATAATATACCATATTATTCTTTTAGTATTGTTCAAATATTTAATACTTTTAATGGTCTAGCCACTTCTTATTTTTCTAAAATGCTTCAAAATAACACATATCCTCCTTACTTCCTCTTAATACCACCTTGCTTCTCCTTTCAAACTAAAGTTGTTTTGGTTTGCTCTTTCTTATTTAAGATTGTTTTTCTGAATTCATATGGCAAAACCACTGCTTCACCCAAGGGGTAATTTGTATTTTTCCCCCAAATATTATGTTTTAGGGGCTTTGATTTGTTCTCTTTGATTCTGACCTGACTGAAGCAATGGTCTTTGATATGGCCTGGATCAGGTCTTCCAAATCTCCTAATGAGATGTTAGGCTTTGGATGGAAATAGAAAGAATGAAAAGACAAGGATTTGAAGAAAACATACAAAATCAGGAAAAGGTTGCATAGTCTCTACTATAACCATCAATTCATACTTATTCAATACCTACTGGATACATGATATGAACTAGAAAAAATAAAAATTCAATTATCAGTTAGCTGACCAATTAAAAATTGGCTAAATGGTACCTTCAGAGTCATAGGCAACTAGAAATAGAAGTACTTTAGATACCATTCATTCAAACCATGCCATTTGTTAAATGATCAGAGAGTTAAATGTTAAATGATCTAGACTGGGGTCCAGATCAGACAGTTAGGCGATGCCAAAAATTCCACGTAAGCTCAAATGTTTTCCAGTAGATTTACAGTCTGGGAGAATTTCAGGAGGATTTGAAAAAAATGCCAAATGATCAGAACAAGTTTGTAGGATAAAAACATAAGATCAAAGATTTGTGAAGTAGTTAGAAAGGCCATGGAAGAAACACTATCATCCCAACTTCATATTTTACTGGTTAAAGCATGGATTTAGATCTCTATTTTACTTCCTAGGTGTATCATATGTTACCTTGGGCAGGTTAACCTTTCTGTCTCCATATATTTAATATAAAATGGATTTGATAATGTCAAAAATGTGATCCAAATAAATAAATAATACATATATATTGCTTAATGATTGAATTTGGCTGCATGTATATAAAATCCATTTACAAAGTTTCACCCAATGGAGGAAATGTGTTCCACAAACTTAGCCTATAGGTAGGCATTTCAGGGTTGGCACAGATGTGCCAGGCTCCTTCTATCCTCCTGCTCCATCGTCCTTTATATGAGACTTGCAGCCCCATGGTGGCCTGATGGGAACCAAAAGGCTGTTCCACTCAATGTTCACATATGCACTTCAGGCAGAAAACAGAAGAAACTAGGGAGAGGCAGGACTTTCCTAGAAATCTTTAGCAGACTTCTCAATCTAAATCTTTAACCAGAACTTTGTCACATGGCTCTTCAAGACAAACTAAGAAAAGTAGCTCTTAAGCCAGGCACAAAATTTAGGAGTCTGTTAATACAGAAGCATGAATACAGGAAAGACAATTGATCTTATCTACTCCAACAATTAAGGTAGTTATCACTGTGCCTGGCACATAATAAGTACTCAAGAATATAACATATTCTTATTAATACAAACAAGGCTCCAGGAAAAAAATGGGATTGCCTACCATATTTCAGCATTGTGATAGAGAGTTGTATGTATGTTGTTTTACTCAATTACCACCATGACCCTATAAAGTAATTCAGTTTGGTTTGCCAGTAATGTTTTGGAGTAAAAAAACATTAATGCTTAAAGAGAAGTAAAAAATCTTGTCTAGGTTCCCCCACTAGGCAATGACTGAGATACTATTCAAATTCAAGTCTATTTGACTCCAGAGGTCCATTTTTCTGCTCATACTTAGGCTTCTTTTTTCTTTCTTTCTTTCTTTTTTTTTGTCAGGGAGAATGACACCATGGATAGTACACTATTTTCTGAACTGATCTTTCTTGGACTTAATTCAATTGTATTGGTCTTCTAGAGCTGGGCCATTCTAAGCTGTGAGGTGTGAGTGCGAGCTGTCAGTAAGGTACTTAGGAGTAATGTGAGATTGAAAACACAGGCAGCAGATCCAAAGGAACATTCCTAACAGACATATGACTCATTTGGAGCCTGCTCCACAGCACATGCAGCCCCCACACACTCAGTACCTTAGAACTGAACAATGCACTCCCACACCTCATTCCTGACATACGCAATCTTCTTACTGCCAATGGATCAATAGGACCAAATATACTGCACAAATGAGTCACGTGATGTACTTGTCACCATGTCTGTGCAACAGAACTCTGAGTGCTTCTGGGTTTCTGGAAGACGTTACGAGGTAGGATTTCTCACTTCCTTCCTAGATTGGAGGCATACTTGGCTGCGCATCTCTAATCTCCCTGAGACTCTCTCAGAAGATTTTCAACAATAAACAGGAAAGAACTATGCTCAAATAATAAGTGATAATTTACCCGACTATTATGTAAAAGAGGTTTCAGATCAAGTTAAACAAGTATCCCACCATTTCCAAAGTATCTGAAAAATACTAAAGATGACATATGATTTGCAGGATGCAATAACTTGAAGAAATGTGTGAACACTCCTCAGTCTCCATGTGTGGATAAAAATAAAAATTAGTGATTTGAGTGGACTGAGAATAAAAAGACTGAACAGACTTACCAAGCCAGATGTGAATATGATCTTCTCTTACAGGATTCTTTTTTAGGGCTGATGGAAAAACTGAAGTGCATGGTGGTCTTAGGAGACTCTTCACTAACATGGGCAATAATAATCCCTACAGCCATTGTTCTAAGTGTTGACATTCATATGGTTGGAATAACAGGAACCTCCTTAAAATAGCCGAATAGGAAAGATTTATTATACCTATTATTTATTCAAAGTCTACTTGTTCAGACCTCCAGTGTAGTCCCACTCTTTTGCAGTGCTGAAAAAACAGTAGTGAAATAAATACAGAAGTTATCTGTTGTGGTATATTCTATTAAGGGAATCTGATCGAAAAAGAAAACAAAAAACTCAAACAGCAGTACCCATGTTGTGCTAAATGCTGTGAGGAAAATAAGCAGAGTGACCTAAGGTAAAGAGCATGACAAGAGCTATTAAGGGAATGTGTCTGCTAGAAAGTGACATTCAAGATGAAATGAGAATGGCCTAAGGAGTTAGCCATGTTGAGACCCTGACAAGAGTACCCATTTATTCAAGAATAGAAATGTGGAGCCCAGAACTGAAAACTGAAAAGTTATCAGGGACTACAAAGTCATCAGGAACCAAAACAACCATTCTCTCAAGGGCTAACCCATGCCCATCTCTGCATTTTTTTGTGCTTATCCTTAATTCTATCTTTAACCCAACTGTATCAGTACTGCCTGACAAAAGTTCATCTAGATAATGGGTCAGCTACTATCTTACACATTTAAATTTCAGGAAGAATCTGTTTGGCTTAACTTGAGCCAGCTGAGCAGTTTTGACTCAATCATCTGTGACCTGTTGGACATATTTCCAACCTCTGCTCTTCATGAAGCGGGGTGAGAAGAGAGCAATGTTGGCTCTCTAAAAAGGGGTTGTGGAGTTTAGTAAAGCGGATTTTCTGAGAACATTCTGTTCTTTAATTCTTCAGTGGTTCATCTCACTATTCTCTTATCTATCCATTACCCAAGTTAATACATGATTAAAGAGTTCACCATATTCCTGTTAGTCTTTATCTGGGAGCAGGGGTTGGGGTGAGGAGAGGAGTAGTACAGAACCGGGATGCAAATACAGGAGCATACATTCTA
Organism: Rhinopithecus bieti; assembly: GCF_001698545.2. NCBI lineage: Eukaryota > Metazoa > Chordata > Mammalia > Primates > Cercopithecidae > Rhinopithecus > Rhinopithecus bieti. The sequence continues at coordinate 1,114,125 of NW_016803776.1, read as the reverse complement.
CTAGAAAACTCAAATACAGAAATATCTATAATATAGAGATGAAAATTCCATAAGAGGCACACATATTAAGGCATTTTAGTATGGAGAGAAATATGCATACCTTTGTTCATAAATCATACATGGGGTCTCATTTCTCAGAGAAATAGTCGAGATAAAGTTCCAAGCCATGAGCAGGATTTTCAATCTACCATTGCCTTCTCATGACATCCTGTAAAGTTAACTTCCATCAGAAAAGTAAACATAGCAGGGGAGGTAATGGGTTTCTGTCAGGGAAAGCGTGGAGAAGCCAGAAGGCTAAGTGCTGTATCAATAATAAATGTGTATGAATACGCTATGGCTTGTAATTAAGCCAGGCTTTCCAAAGAGTTAACAGGACTCTTCAGAAACATGATTATCTTTGCCAGGATACTGCTGTGCTGGTGTAAGAATGCAGCTGAGATTTTTTGATGGATTATACTGGTACATCACTTTATATTTCCTCAACTAAATTCATACTTATGATCAAATTTGGATCTAAAATTAACTACAGAATTGGGAGATTGGGAATCAAACCTTTATTATCTCCATTATCAAGGGAAATATTTTGCCCCCATTTCTAGGAGAAAAATTATCTGAGCTAATGTTTAAGAGATTAATATTTGAGGAATTATTAGTCACCTTATATAGATATAATACAGTATTAGACATTAATTTTTTCTGTTCTTTGCAAGTCCTGTAGAAGCTTCAACAGTTGAAGACAATACAATAGGCAGTGGGCCTCATAATTAGGATACATTGAAGCTGTGGATAATGGATCTTCAATCTTTAGTTCATCAACCACCTAGAGGTTGCAGGTTTAAGATGTGGGTGGAAAAGAATACTTGGAAGAGGTTTTCTCAATCACTAAACCATCACCATGAATATTGAGAGAAGGCTGTCTCTTTTTCATCTAAAACTAAATGAGAAGTTTTAGGAGAAACACTGAAGAGCTTGGCTGTGGCTTGAGTTGATGGTAGTGGCACAGAAAGGGAAGATAGAGATGGAGGAGAGAGTTGTAAGTGGCCAAATAGAGAAGATCTCACTTTTAGTGCTCTATCTGTATTAGGGAAGGTTCCTATGAGAAGAACCACTGAAGACCCCAAAAAGGGCTATTAGTAAGAGAAACCCTCGGCTTTGGCACTACCAAACACAGGCATTAACAAAATCAGAATGTGCCTTCTAGATCTTCTTATCCAATCCCATCAACGCCTGACTCTCGAGGGACTCCCAATAGTAGCAAATGAACGAGAATAAAAAATAGAGAGAGAAAGAATCAACCAAAATCTTCCTTCTCTTTAGTAAATAAGCCTCAATTGGGCAAAGTTAGAAGCTTAAAATTGAGTAGGAGTTTTTATTAGACTGGGCTGGATAGTTTTACTATCTGAGAATGACCAGAAGAGTTAAAAGCTGTGCCTGAGATTTTATTCGAGGAAGCAGTACATTGTAGCTTTAAGGTGTGTCTACAAATTCTCTGATACTCCTTTCTTCAAATGGTAGAGTTTAACCCACTTCATCTTGAGTGTGAGCTAGGACTTAATGACTTCCTTCTAAAGAAAAGACTATAAAGGAAGTAAGTTGGGCACAGTGGCATATGCTTATAATCCCAGCTACTTGGGAGGCTAAGGCAGGAGGATTACTTGAGCACATGGATTTGAATCCAGCCTGATCAACACAATGAGACCTCATCTCTGAAAAAAAAAAAAAAATCAAATATGGAAAAAGTGATGGTGTACAGCTAGGGACTATGTTGTAAAAGACACTACATGAACTTCTTCCTTGCCTTCTTGCATAGATTAGTCACTTTAGAGTAAGCCAGTTGTCATGCAATGAGGACACTCAAGCAACTCTATGGGGTCTCTGTGTTGAGAACTGAGAACTTCTACCCAGAGACATATTAGTGACCCATCTTGGAAGTGAGTTTTCCAGACTTAGTCAAGTCTTCAGATAACTATAACCCCCATTCACATTATGACTATAGCCACAATAGAGTGTGAGAGCTAGAACCACCTGGCTAAGCTGTTGCTAGATTTCTGACTTTGAGGAACTGTGTGAGATACTGCATGTTATTGTAAGCTGCTAAATTTGGGGGTAATTTGTTATGCAGCAATAGATAAATCACACATAGTATTAAATTCACAGAATAGATTAAAAGGGGCAGATATGAAACAGAATCTGTTTGCCTCCTGATTGCACTATACCAAGCCCAGCTTATTTAATCGTCAGTCACACAGAAAGTAGGTTTCATACCTGAAAATAATGACTTCTCTTCACTCAGTCTCTGTCTCAATAGTTGGAATCATTTTTATAAGTATGAAATACTGGGCCGGGTGAGATGGCTCACGCCTGCAATCCCAGCACTTTGGAAGGCCAAGGTGGGTGGATCACCTGAGGTTGGATGTGTGAGATCAGCCTGACCAACATGAAGCCCATCTCTACTGAAAATACAAAATTAGCCAGGCGTGGTGGTGCATGCCTGTAATCCCAGCTACTTGGGAGGCTGAGGCAGGAGAATCGCTTGAACCCAGGAAGCGGAGATTGTGGTGAGCTGAGATTGCACCATTGCACTCTAGCCTGGGCAACAAGAGCAAAACTCCATCTCAAAAAAAAAAAAAAAAAAAAAAAAAAATTACTGAGTTGCTCACCAGGTGATTTGGGAAGGTCAATTCTAAATGAAGTCCAACACTCCTGATTATGGGATAGAATGTGGTTTAGCAGAGCAGTTACAAGTAGCCTTTGGTGCCAGATTAAACTGAATCTAACCTTTATCATCTATTAGAAATGTGACTTAGAGAAGTAACACCTGCTCTCTGCTTCAGTTTTCTTATCTGTAAAACAGAGTAATAAGGAAAAACAATCCTTGTGGTGGTGAGATAATCAATTTTAGATACTCTATAGAAAAAGTTGCAACAGGTCAAAGTATAAGATGACCACCATTTCTTCCCATCTATCCAACCATAGGAATGGAAGTGCAGGCATCCAGCTCTCCTTCTGTGTTCTAAAATAACTGGTAAAACAAACCATTGACAATGAAAGCTCAGAAGGGAAAACTGTGAAATATCTACAAATCAGGAGGAGGCAAAATGATAGGATGGAGTCATTGTTCCTTGAAGTTGCACTGACACATAGTACTTTGAACAAAACTGAAAAAACATCTTTTGCCTGTGTCAAAAATGCAGGGCATGGTTAATTGAGATGATGGGAGGCTAAAGTGATCACACGCACACAGGCACACACACACAAACATGCACACACATACATTCCTTTGGACCTGGCACTAACATCAAAAGATATGAAATTTGCACAGCGCCAAATGGTAGTGAGGAGTCTGAGACCGGGTCATTTATTAAAGAAGTGGCAAATCACAGGTACAGAGAAGAGACAGGAACACCACATGAAAAAGAGATCTCACCTCATGGCACCTCAGCCCTTCTCCCCTAAATCACACACCACTAAACCTCACCTGGTCTGAGAACATCACTCCAACCATTTCTAGTATATAAACACTTTTACCAGAATTAAAAGTGTATTTGCCTCAGAGAAAGGTGCATGAGATGGACAACAGTTAGAGAACCTACTCATCTAGATGGAAAAGTCTACAAAACCTCTATGTAGACTTTGGAACTTGGAGGAACATGTACTTTTAGATCCCTGAATGCAGATGGAGATAAAGTGAGGACATTTCCTCAACTTCTCCCCTGTGGTTGAAGAAAAGCCTACCATTAGACATTCCCGTAAAGTGTTTAGCATTACCCCCGGCACAGAGCTCAAATGTATTAAATGAATGATGGGTAGTAAATCAGGATCTACAGAATTTCTTACTCCAAAACTTTGAAGTAAGATCATAGACCCAGATATAGAAAGTCCAGGGACCTTGTCTGTCCTCTACCTATTTGCAGTTTTTCCTTTGGAAGCCAAAGCCCTTGATAACTAAGGTCAGGGCTGACTTTGCAAGCAGCATCACCTCTGAGGCACCACCAGCCTCAGGGTCCCTCATAAGCCTCTAATTCAAGGTTTCATCCATGGCAAGAGAAACTGTTACCTGGAAGGGAGAAGTGAGAAAGACAGCCTTGCTATAGATCAGCAGATTTGATAGCTTCATGTGTGGCAAGTTTGTTGACCTCAGCACTATTGACATGTTGGACCAGAAATTATTTATTGCAGGGGCTGTCCTGCACATCACAGAACATTTAGCCACCTCCCTGGCCTCTATCCACTACATGCCAGTAGTACCTCTTCTCCATTGTGACAAACAAAAGCATTTCCAAACATTGCCAAATGTCCCTGTTGGCATAATCTCTCCCAGTTGAAAAGCAGTTTCCCAGTCACAGGAAACTCATCTCAAACTGAGTGCAGTACAAAAGGAGCTAATTTGTTTATATGATGAAAAAGTTTAGGCTTAGAACCTGCCTCAAGAACAGCTGGATCCAGAGGCTTAGATGATATGACTTAGACTGTGTTCCTCTCCCTCTTCCTAAACCCTTTAGTGTTAGCTCCATTTTCATGCAGACTATCTTGATAAGATTATTGCCAAAAATTCTAAAATTGCATCTTTCGTTTTAGAAATTAAAAAAAAAAAAATCCTCCTTCAAGCTGGGCACAGTCATCCCAGCCACTTGGGAGGCTGAGGTGGGAAGATCGCTTGAGCCTGGGAGGGTGAGCTGAACCTCCAAGTGAGTTATGATCATGCCACTGCACTCTAGCCCGGGCAAGAGAATGAAACCCTGTCTCTGGAAGAAAAAAATCTCAATTCTTCAATAAGAACATTTCAGTCTGATTTGAGTCTCCAGCCCATGCTTGAACTGGTCATTGTAATAGTTACACGGCATATGCTAATACGGCTTGGGTTTGGGTCATGAGCCTTCCCTAAAGAGGTGTGGGGATAGTCTTTCCCAAACCCGTGAATCGAGAATAAGGGTGGGTGTCTTTCTAAAGCAAACTTGGATCCAGTACTACCAAAAGGTGGGGATGGGGAGTGAAGATTGGATACAAAAACTAAGGTTGGCCTCTGCAGGTGACCTTTGCCCCAGGATGCATGTGGCTTGCATTTCTTTCATGCTAAAAAGGAGGCAAGGCTGGCTTCTCAAGCTTCACCCAGACCCCAGGCCCCCTCACTAAGAAATATTAGTCACAAAGTCTTGGAGAATCAATAACACTGAGGAACTGAGACAGCACATAATTCATCCCCTTGGAAACTTTTCAAAAATATTATCTTGCTGATGCAGGGGAGGATTTCTTTACCTACTATAAATTAGGGGAAAAAAAGAAAAGAAAAAAAGACAGAGGAAAAAAATCTGAGCTGCCTGACAATTATCCTCAGTGTGCATCACTCACATTGCAATCACACCCACATGCTGTGCCAGCACTCCAGCTACCATAGGCACGCACGCGCCCAGCACCCTCAGCCACCCTCTCACACACCTACCCCCTCAGAGTCGGCCCACCAGGCTGACAATCACACTGGCAACTCAGCGCCACCAAAGCCTTCTTCTCCCACACCCCGCCATTTCCTAGGTTACCAGCTCCCCAGTGCCGAAGGGGCTGCAGAAACAGGAAGGAAATGCCCCACAGACATGCAGCAAACCCAGCTGCACAGCAAACATGGTTTTGGCAGGTGAAGAAATCCTTCTAACAAACCTTCCCAGAGGGTTAGCTGCAGGTGAAGATCCTGCCCCTGGTAAATACTTTCAGTCCCCTTTCCAAAGTATGAGATGCCAGAGGCATTGGCTAGACTTCAGTAACCAGTTTGGGTCCCATAAGCATGGGCCATGCTTGCTTGTGCCTGAGCTAAAAGACAAACCGAATGCAGGCATTACTGGGAGAGATGAGCAGCGTATGAGGAGGAGGAGAATGGAGACAGTGCCAGGAATTCCAAAGAGCAGTCCTCCCCCAGGGAGCTGGGTGCCAGGCTCTGTGGGACGGGCAAGAGACATAAATAGCATTCTCCTAGATCCTTGTGGGGCCGGTAGTGGGTGGGCAGCTGGAACCCTCTGTGACCCAGTTAGAAGAAAGCTTTCTGGGGCTGGGACCTGGCCTTGTGTACAATGAATAGAATAATTGTGAAGATATTATTTCCTCAACTGTAAAATGATGATAGCAGTATTTAATTTCTCCCTCAGAGTAGTGTTGTAAGGATTCAATGAAGTAATATACACAGAGTGCATTGGGTAGTGCCTGGCTTAGAGTAAAAACTCAATAAATATTAGTTAATAATAAGTTGCATGGTATACAGAAAAGAATACATACCTCCATTCAAAACCTGTTTCTAGCACTTACTTTCCTTACCCAACCTGTAGCACCTTCTCTGAGCTTCAATTTCCTCAGCTGTCAAATATTTATTTCATGAGGTTTCTATGAAAATGTATCATGCAATCTATGTGAAATTTCCTTAGTTCTATGCCTCATAATATTTCATAGGTAGCTAGTAATATTGTCATTATCGTCAACACTGCCATCAACCTTTGTACTTTTTCCCTAACAAATCATTATTACATTCAGCATCTTTACTTTCCTTGATACAATCCTATGTAGTATGTAGATATATAGGACAGGCTTTACCTCCATTTTCCATATTAGAAAATTGAGTCCCAGATTCAATAGTTTGTCTATATCAAAACAAATAGGAAGGGGAAGTTGGGATATATGTGGTTTTTGGAATCCTAAGATGATGTTCAGTATATTTTGCTACTATACCTCCAAAGTAGAATTGAGGCCACCAAATCCATGACAGTAATGGCAGCTGCTGTTTGTTGAATGTCTACCAGGCTACAGGTCCTGTTCCAGACACTCTCTAAGCTAGAAAAGAATAAGCACAGATGGATCCTGGGAAATTCTGTTTCAGCCAACCCTTGTAGGTCCCCTACAATCTGTTTTAGGTGTGCATCTCTCTAAATTTCACTTTTATACAAACTGCATGCTTTCTGGCAAGATCAAGTATCCATCTAATTCACATATGCACCTTCTTATGTGCTATTCAGAAGAGTTAATTTCTGCTTAGCCTTCCAGAGCTTTTCTCTTGCCTCCTCCGCTCTCCTCCCAGTCTTAAAAAAGACTCTCTCAACCTCACAGCCAGCTGGGTGAGTCATGGGGGAGGAGGCCAGCTTCCCCGTCTCTCCCCCAAACAAGGACCAATTTTATTTTGACTTTGCTATCCCATGTACTGTTACATTAGCAGAAAAGGGAGGTTATCCTGGGAAGATCACAGCAGCAGGAACACTGGTCCCTATTCATGCATCATGCAGGTTCCAAACCTCTCCAAGTTCTAAAATCTCCGTCTCTGTCTCTCGGTAACATTTCACCTGATGTGCAATTCTAGATTATTTTGCCATTCAAAAGTTCTTCATTCTTCTTGGTAAGAACACTGCTCATTAAATGGTCTCTTTGGATATTAATGTGGGTGTCAAAATGTGGGTTTGTTTGATGAGTGTCCTAACACATAGTGATTTCTAAAGCATTTAAAAAGAAAATAAAAAATGGTTGGGTATCAGCTTGTTTTATTAGCTTAACTGTTCTAAAGCATTAAAAAGAAAAGAAAATAAAAAATGGTTTGGGTACAAGCTTGTTTTATTAGCTTAACTGTACTGGCCTGGGAAAGAAAATCCTTAAAGTGTCGTACTTGACAAGAAAAGGGAAATTCAGAGAGAGACTTCAAAGGTGCAGAAATGATACTAAGGGCTGATACTGCTCATCTGACATAGATATAAAATGAGTTGTATTTATCAAGGCTTTTATAGAAGGAATCAGAGATGGGTATAGATCCCTACACCAGAATCAAGCAGTGAAAGGTTGTTATTTGCTTAAATTCTATGTTTCACAAATTGGAAGAGTAGTACTCACTTTGAAGGGCATTATCCATTAGTCTCCTACAGAGAGACTAGTCTCCTCTGGTCTCTGTCCAGAGTTTAAGAATGAACCTTTTCAGTGGTCAGAAAAATGTAGTTTTTTAAAAATGGTTTCAGAACCAACTCCTTACAATTTCTTTCTTCTATTTGACTCATACCTTGACCTGGAAATCTCCTCAAACTCCCAAGTTAATGCTGCCTGTTGGCTTTCCTCATTTGGAATTAATAATAACCAGAGAATGCTTCTAGCCTCTTAGAGTTACAAGAAGTGAAGATCTATGTATGACACATGGTTAGGCGCTTGTGGTTCAAGTTCTACCAAAAAGTAGTCAGGTGACCATGAGCAAACCACTTTCACTCTCTGGGATACAAGGGTCTCATTCATAAGAAAAGGTTATTGACTCTAGTAGATTCTGTCAGCTGAAACAGCTACAGAAATATCCAAAGGTAATAAACAGAAGACTTTTAGGACAAACTGAGAATCAAGGCTCTAAAATGAGGGGAGTCGGTAACCCTCTTCAACTGAACAGCAACTTTACTGATTAACTTCATCAATAGATGGAAGTTAGAACTTCACTCATTCATTTATTTGGTAAACGCTTGGTGGGAATTTGCTGTGTTCCAGGCACTGCTCTAAGCATAGGGCAGAATAAGACAAAAGTCTCCACCCTTTTAGAGTTTATATTCTGATACAGGAGACAGACAATAAACAGGTAAACTTTAAAAATATAATTTTAGCTAGGAATAAGTGCTGTGAAAACAATAAAGATCTCAGTTGACTGCCATATAAAGAAAAATCTATGAAAAAAGTCACACAATTCAGGCAAGTTCAGGGTCTTCCTTCTAAACTCTATCATCTCCATCTATAAAATAGGAATAGATTCCAGATAGAGGAAAATAAGCATGCTTGACATAGCTGCTTCATGAGAAACTAAGAGAATAACATTAAAAAATAGCATACGGAAACGTGAACTGTGATAAATAAGACAAAGAAAAAGCTGGACTTGCTCTAGAGTAGATGCTGATACAATATTCAACCCTGCATTGAACCAGGACCCTCAAGGGGAAGACAGTGTTTATCCAACGAGTAGTGCCAGCAGGCTTTCTGCAGGAAGCACGTACAAATATCTCCTAAGGAAGAGCACCCTCAATTTATATACTCAGGCTTTCACCTATTAAGTTCAACCAAATGTGATCTGTTTGCCTTCAGTTATAAGTAAACACTAAAAAGACAGAATAAGGAAGCAACAAGATACTATCAAAAGTGATCAGGCAGATGTTAAAAAAAAAAACTGGTCGGATGGATTTCAATCTTTAATTATTCAGATGATGAGCTACATTATGCAGACCAATTCTCTGTTGACATAATAGATAAAAATTAGGTTGAAATTCTCTTTAAACCATTTTTTTAAATTGAAAATATAAAAATATTTATAGAACCAAAATCGAAGCCAGTACTTTTCAGATTGTACTCCATCTATGTCTGGAGGACCGTGACATCAACTTGGGGGTGTATGAGGTCAAAACACTTTTCATAAGAATACTGAAATGTTACTTGCCTTTTTCACTGGGCTGACATTCGCACTTTTGGTGCAGAAGAAATTAAAGGGGAGGAGGGCTTAAAAACTGTAGGTACCCTGGCCCAAGTTAAGATGATAGCCCAAATTGTAATAGTGGTCAATGTATTCTACCACGGACTCACAGAGTAAAAGCGGAGGAAGGGAGTTTCACTTAAGAATATCTTTAATTGAGTAGTAAAAATAATTTTAAAAACATTGACCACTGAGTACATACCTTTTTAATACTTTGTGGGATGAAATGGGCAGAAACGAAGCATTTTCAGTGGAACCAAAACTAATGTTTGTCTTGAGGAAAAGTCCACGTGTCTTTTGACCTGTGAGCTCTACTAGCCACGTTTTGTGTGGTTCTCCATTTTTAATTGAAAGAGCGGACAGAAAAACTTTAGTTATTCATATTTGGGTATTTTCCAATTTTCTTCTTAAAATGAATAAAGAAAGCAAGACTGTCCCTTCAAGAAAACAAGTGACAGTATTTTTTGCCAATGATAAAATTTGAGCTTTGAGCAAAAAATAAGATAAAATTTTGGAACACTTATATCTGCCTCCATGAGCTTGACAGTCGTCCTATACATACGTTTCTGAGAAAATTGGTGGTGATATTAACAAATGTAATTTTTAAAAATCAATAAACTCTCTAATTTTGTTTAGCAGTTTAGGGTTTACAGAGAAATTGAGCAGGTAGTATAGAGTGCTACCATATATTCCCTCCTCCACCCCCAGCTTTCTGTATTATTAACATGTTGCACTAGTGCATTGCATTTGTTCAATATGAATCAATATTGATACACTGTTATTAAGTAAATTCCATAGTGTATATAAGGGTTGTTTGTGTGTGTCATTCTATGTGTTTAGACAAATAGAAAATGTTATGTGTCTGTGCTACATTATCCCACAGAAGAATTTCAGGGACATAAAAATTCCTGTGTTTCACCTAATCTCTCTCTGCATCTCTCCAAACTCCTGATCATTTTATTGTCTGTAGCTTTGCCTTTTCCAGATCATATGGAATCATACAGTATGTTGCCTTTTCAGACCAGCATCTTTCACTTAGCAATACGCTCTTAAGTTTCCTCTGTGTCTTTGCATGGATTGGTGGCTCATTTCTATTTATCACTGAATAATATTCCATTACCTAGATATACCACAGTTTATCCATTCATCTATGGAATAACATCTTGGTTGTTTCCAATTTTTTAGCAAATACGAATAAAGCTGCTATAAAGCAGCTATATTTGTACACAGGTTTTGGTGTGGACATGCTTTCATTTCACTTGGGTAAGTATCTTGAAGCACAATTGCTAGCATGTATGCTAAGACTAAATTCAGCACTCCAAGAAACTGCCAAACTCTCCTCCAGAGCAATTGCACCACTGTGCATTCCCACTAATACATGAATGTGCATTCCTGTTACTCCACATCCTATCCAGCATGTAGTGATGTATGGTTTTTGGATTGAAGTCATTCTAATAGGCATTAGTAGTATCTCTTTGTTGTTTTAATTTGCAATCTCCTAATTGTATGTGATGCTGAGCATCTTTTGATGTTTATTTGGTGAGGTATCTGCTCAAATCTTTTGCCCATTTTGTAATTGAGGTATTTTATGTGTATTATTATTACTAATATTTAGTTTTAAGAGATCTTTGTATATTTTTTAAAATCCTGTATCAGTTATATGTTTTGCAAATATTTTCTCCCAGTCTGTAGTTTATCTTTTTCATTCTCTTAACAGTGTGTTTTGCATTACAGAAGTTTTAAATTTTAATGAAGTCCAATTTATTAATTTTCTTTCAGGGACCATGCTTTTGGTGTCCTATCTAAAAATTCATTGCCAAACCCAAGGTCACCAAGAGTTTCTTGTTGATCTTCTAGAAATTTTATAGTTTTGCATTTATATAATCTATTTTGAGTTGACTTTCATAAAAGATAGAAATATGGATCTGAATTCACTGTTTTGGATGTGGATGTCCAGTTGTTCCAGTGCCATTTGTGTACGTGGATTTCTGAATTTTCTGTTCTGTTCCATTGATTTATTCATCTATTTTTCCCCATCACCACTTCACTAGAATATTGTGACTTTATAATAAGTCTTGAAGTCAGTGTCAGTTTTCCAAATTTATTCATTTTCTTCAGAATTATGTTGGTTATTTGAGTCCTTGCCTTTTCATATAGATATAAATTATTCCTTTACAATCAGTTTGTCAGTATTCACAAAATAACTTTCTAAAATTTTGATTGGAATTGTACTGAATCTTCAGCTCAAGTTGGGAAGAATTTACATCTTAAAGAATTTTGAGCCTTCCTTTCTGCAAATATGAAATACATCTCAATTTATTTATATATTCCTTGATTTTCATCAGTTTTCTGGTTTCCCTCATGTAGATCCTGTACATATTTTGTTAGATTTTTGCTTAAGTATCGCTCTCTTTCTCACTCACTCATAAAAATGTCATGACATTGTGTTTTAATTTCAAATTCTAGTTGTTAAGTTTAGATACATAGAAAACAATTGACTTTTGTATATTAAGTTTGTATCTTGTAAAACTACTATAATTGCTTACTAATTCCAGGAGTTTTCTTGTCAATGTGTTGGGTTTTTCTACATAGACAATCATGTGATCTCATATATATATCTATATAGATATACACACACACACACACTTTTTCTTTCTTGGGGTGACAGTTTTATTTCTTATTTTCCATTTTGTGTACCTTTTCTTGTCTTATGGCCTTAGCTAGGACTTCTAGTATGATGTTCAATGTGAGTGACTGCAGTACCTTGTTTCTGATTTTAGTGGGAAAGCATCTAGTTTCTCATCATTAAGTATTTAGCAAGTTGAGAAAATTCTACTTCTATTCCTAGTTGGCTGAGAGTTTAATCATGAGTGTGCATTGGATTTTGTCAAATGCTTTTACTGTATCTGTTGATGTGATCATATGATTTTTCTCCTTTAGCCTATTAACGTGACATTAATTGAGTTTTGAATGTTGAACCAGCTTGGCATACCTGGAATAAAGCCCACTGGTCATGGTATATAATTTTCTTTATACTTGTTGGATTCAATTTCCTGATATGTTGTTGAAGATTTTTATATTTATGTTCATGATAGATATTTGTCTATAGTTTTCCTTTTCTGTAATGTCTTTAACTGATTTTTTTATTAGGGTAATGCTGGCCTCATAGAATCTGTGAAAAAGTGCTCTCCCTGCTTCTATTTCCTAGAGGAGATTGTAGCAAATTGGTATCTTTTATTTCCAAAATGGTTGGTAGAATTCAGTAAAACCATCTGTGTTTGGCGACTTTTTTTAAAAAGAAGGTTAATGATTTTTTTTCTTTTTTAAATATATATATATTATACACATATATATATATATGGCTACTCATGTAATATACGTCTCCTTGCATGAGTTTTGATAGTCTATCTTTCAAGGAATTGGTGTATGTCATCTAAGTTAGCAAATTTGTGGGCATGGAGTTGGTTATAATATTCCATTTTTTAATAATTTTAATGTCCTTGGGATTGGTAGTAATGGATTCTTCATCATTTCTGATATAAGTAATTTGTGTCTTCCTTTTCTCTTTGTTAACATGGCTAGGGGTTATTAAATCTATTGAACTTTTCAAAGAACCAGGTTTGGTTTTACTTTCAATTTTCTTTCTTTAAATTTCATTTATTTCTGCTCTAATTGCTATTATTTATTTTCTTCTGTTTGCTTTCAGTTTATGTTGCACTTAACATATTTAAAAAATATTTTTTGTTATGGGATGACTGTGTGCCCTCAAAATTCATACGTTCATAGTATTTGGAGAGGAAGTCTTTGAGAGGCAATTAGGTTATGAAGGTAGGGATTCCATGATAGGATTAGTACTCTTATAAGAAAAGATACGGAGAGTTTGCTTCCTTGCTCTCTGCATTATGTGAGGATACAACAAGAATTTTACAATCTGCAAAGAAAAAAGACCTCACCAGACGCCAGATTTGCCAGCACCCTAATCTTAGACATCCCAGCCTTGGGAACTGCAAGAAATACATTTATATTGTTTAAGCCACCCAGTCTACGGTATTCTGTTATAGCAGCTTGAAATGACTAAGACAATTGTATAAACATTTGGAATAGCTTCAAAACCGAATGAATCAATATTTTCCAAATTACTAACACATTAAGTTATAAAATGCATATGTACAAAATGCATTGGTAAAATACGCATTCAAAAAGCAAGATAGATTTAATGTAATTGAATATAAAAATTCATTGATATGCTTTGAAATTTCACATTACCATTAACCTTTAAAAAGCTACCACTCTACAAGTTTTGGTGTAATATTAGAGGAGAATATCCACTACCATCCAAAGAGTCTATTAAAATATTCCTTTTTCTCCCAACTGTATTTATATAATACCAAATTTTCTTCATATATTTCAACCAAAACAATAAATCACAGCAAATTGAATGCAAACAAATAAAAATTTAACTAGCTTCCATTAAACTAGACTTTCAAGAGAACTACAGAAATGTAATATTAATATCACACTTTTTTAAATTTTGGAAATTTAGTTGTTTTTCATATGTTATTTTATGAAATGTGAAATGTAGTGTCAATACTACAAATTAGTGTTGACATGTGATT
>NW_016803776.1:1097002-1098839 GCF_001698545.2 Rhinopithecus bieti | reverse complement strand
AATTTTGGAAATTTAGTTGTTTTCATATGTTATTTTATGAAATGTGAAATGTAGTGTCAATACTACAAATTAGTGTTGACATGTGATTAATCTATTTTGATAAATTCATGTATTTTAATTTATCAGTTTTAAGTTCTAATATGAAAATAAAATAGATATAATTTTAAAGGTCTTTGAGGATCTCAGTAATTTTAAAGATTATAAAGGAATCCTAGCATAAAAAATTTAAGAATCGATTAGTTAAGTCAGAGGTTGGCAAATATTTCCCATAAAGAGCTAGATAGTAAATAATTCAGGTTTTGTTGGCCAGTATATGTCACAATTACTCAACATCATCATTGGAAAAGCAGCTATAAATAATGTGTAAATAAAGGTGCATGCCTGTGCCCTAATAAAACTTCATTTAAATATCGAGTAGTTTGTCCACCATTGACCAAAGCAAAAGCAGAAATACAAGAGTTTAGCCAAGAATTGTCTAAACCTTTTTCCCCAAAGGTATTTGCAAAATGGGTAAAACTGATCTCTTTCATTTTTTTTTTAATTTTTTTAATTTTTTTATTATACTTTAAGTTCTAGGGTACGTGCAGGTTTGCTACATATGTACACTTGTGCCATGTTGGTGTGCTGCACCCATCAACTCATCAGCACCCATCAATTCATCATTTATATCAGGTATAACTCCCAATGCAATCCCTCTCCCCTACCCCTCCCCATGATAGGCCCCGGTGTGTGATGTTCCCCTTCCCGAGTTCCAGTGATCTCATTGTTCAGTTCCCACCTATGAGTGAGAACATGACTGCCTAGTGGGCCCTGAAGTTCAGAAGTCAATGCCCAGGGTCCTTGGTAAGGAGGAATTTTAAATGGAAATCCTCTCCCCCAGTAAAATAGAGAAATCAGAAAAAAATACATTAAAGATAAAACTAAACCAAAACTAACTCTTACCCCTCTTCATCCTTGAGATTTTGCTATGAAAATGTCTTTGGTGTTGAAGACAATGGTAAGGTATAGAGGAATGGATGGAACAGTCCCTGAAATAAGTTATAACCACAAGCTGGTTCCTATGAGGATTTGCAGCCCAACTTTACACCTTAGTGATTAAACACACACACACACACACACACACACACACAAAGACACAATTGAGGGTAAAACCCTCATGGGCTGGTAATATCTTTAAACTCCTTTCCAAAGGAAGGAATAGTAAGGAGGTAAGAATATCAGTTATGGCATGAGACTGTTACTTGTTTCACTCGCTCTCTTGCCTCAACTTGCTTAGGAGATAGTTGCTGGCCAACACCTTGAAGGAACATTATGATTAATTAAAATTGTATCCCCGGTAGTAGTGTGCCAGGCCACCACTGCCAAGTGAGAGCTGATTCTTTACATCTCTTCTCAACTCAGCATTCAGAGAGTCGATATTGGTATCTTGAAATTGGTTATGGTGGGAGTATTTACACTACAGAAAGTGGCAAACACTACGAATTAGAGTTCCCCTCCCCAAAGTGTGCTATGTCTTTCACCCTAGGGTACAAAATAGTAGCTCCCTCTTTTATTATGAAAGCCAAATACCAGAGAGCTCAAACAGATCTGAATGGTCTGTGAATGGACTAACAAAGACATCTTATGTTCTGCCTCAGATTCATTCAGTTCTCTTAGCCTCACTTCATTTCACTTAGGTGTGGGCACTTGTTTCTCCTGTCACCACTACCATGACCGCTCCTCTCCTCGCTGAATGGCTTGAGTTTATCACCTAAGCCCTCATTGTCCTACTAATTCCCAATAAATTTTAGCTTAAGCACTGTTTTCTCTGAAAGACAGATGAAGATCTATATATATA
>NW_016803776.1:1046202-1096511 GCF_001698545.2 Rhinopithecus bieti | reverse complement strand
TATGTATATATATATATATATATATATATATATATTTATGGTTAAAGTAAAGTTTATTGCTAATTCGTATATATAATATATAATTAGCATATATAATTCACATATATTACATATTAGTATATATTATATATAATTAGCATATATAATTCATACATATTACATATGATTAGTGTATATATGTACACATACACATCTACATGTTGAAGATGCAGGCAATAGGATTTAATGTTGGATTAAAAGTGGGCTATCGTAAACAAGTATGCAAGCATGTCTTTTGCGGGAACATGGATGGAGTTGGAGGATATTATCCTAGCAAACTTATGCAGTAACAGAAAACCAAATACCACATGTTCTCACCTGTAAGTGGGAGCTAAATGATGAGAACTCATACACACAAAAAAGGGAACAACAGACACTGGGGTCTACTTGAGGATGGAGGGTGGGAGGAGGGAGAGAAGCAGAAAAAAATAATAGGTTCTAGGCTTAATGTCTGGGTTATGAAATAATCTGTACAAGACACAAATTTACCCATCACACAAGTTTACCTATATAACAAACCTGCATATGTACCCCAGAACCTAAAATAAAAGTTACAAAAAAAAAAAAAAAGGGTGGGCTATACGGGAAAAGTGAAAAGCAATTCAAATCTGATTTTGTCCTGAGCAATAGCAGTGCAATTCACTGAGAGAGAAAAGACAAAGTAAAAAATAATAAAGGAAAAATGTTGAGTTCAGCACTGATCATAAATGTGAGATGCCTACTAAGAAGGCCAAGTACCTCCATCATGTCAGTGGTTTGATTACAATTTGGGGGGAGGTATTTAGTTAGAAATAAGAATTTGGAAATAACCAACAATTTTTTTGTATTAACTAGGCCATTTGAAACATTATTCCATTCCTACTGACTACCAGATTCCACCTTTTCAAGTAGATTTCTTTATATTTTCTACTGGTTTGGTAACTCTGAATCTGGGCAAGTTGCCTAGAGAAGTTGATCCTTGAGCTTCAGTTGAAAGAGGAGATGTGTATTTGGCAGATAGTTTTTATCCATGTGGTTAGAATGATTTCAATAAGGTCTAAAAAGGAAAGTAAATCTTGCACACTAAACCCTGCCTGTCATTTCTCTCTTTGTACCTTGGGATGGTGATACCTAACAAAAATAAAAGACTAAACATTATTCCCAGAAGAGAAAACTAGAGAAAAAAATTGTTGCTCAGATAAAAAAAAATATATATCTGGACAAGTCATCAGGTATTTTTATAGAGTAAGTGCTAGCAATGATAAAGAATTGGCTAAAATATATTTTATTCCCCAATCAGGGAGAGATTTACTCTCAATAATGTAGTATTTTGTGATATATATTATTTTTTATACAGCTAGCTGGGAAATTTTGTACTAAATATGCTGCTACAATGAAAGTTATTCTTAGGAAGAAGAAATTATCTGTACTGCATTTACAAACCTGAACTAGGTTTTTTGTTTGTTTGTTTGTTTTTTAAGACAGAGTCTTGCTCTGTCGCCAGGCTGGAGTGCAGTGGCGCGATCTCGGCTCACTGCAACCTCGATGGCGCAATCTCGGCTCACTGCAACCTCGACCTTCCGGGTTCAAGCGATTCGTCTGCCTCAGCCTTACAAGTAGCTGGGATTACAGGCATGCACTACCACGCTTGGCTAATTTTTTGTATTTTTAGTAGAGATGGGGTTTCACCATGTTGGCCAGGCTGGTCTTGAACTCCTGACCTGAAGTGATCCACCTGCCTCGGTCTCCCAAAGTGTTGGGATTACAGGCGTGAGCCACCATGCCTGGCCTGAACTAGGTCTTGTACTTAACAGACATACATGATTTCCTGTATGACCACACCCTCTAATGAAAAAAGTGCTGCCACCTTAACATTTAACTTAGTGTACTGTGCTGGATTAAACTCAAAGAGATGATTTATACTGGGAACTAATACATATTTTTGGCAGCAGTTTTATTTGTATGGGAAGAAACAGCAACTGAAAAGTATTAGCATCAACTGGGTGACTGTAACTATATCATGAGATCTCATTTCACAACACCAGAGTTATAACAGCAGGAGGCTAATTCTGCAATCACAATTTAGGCAAAGCTCTAACAATGCAAGCTGCTCCATTCCACACAAATGGGACTAGGAAGCTCTGGGAGGGATTTGAAGAAGAGAGAAGGGGTGGGCTGATTATTCCAACATCTTATAGAATAAAAAGTATTTCCTGAAAGTCAGAAGCAGTCATTAAAGTTTTAATTACAGAAAAAAAGAATGATTTCCCCTAAGAAATCACTCCTCTGTGTATTCAATACCAAAAATTTAATATTTGTCTGTGTTCCCTATTTCTGTTACTACCTTCTAGGTTAACTTAATTAAGAGGATGGACACTGGAATTTAAGAAATGTAGATTTGAAGGCCACTTAGCTGCATGATCCTGGGCAACTTAGCCTTTCTAGTCCTCTGTTTTCATTTGTAAAAGTGGGAAAATATTTTATCTATTTCAGGTTGTTGAAAGGACCAAACAAGCTAATGCTTGTAAAAAAAAAAACTACTACTAATGTGGTCATGGCACATAGTACCTGGCACATATGATCTATATAATATTGATAATGATAATATTTGTGTAGCTTATACAAGTCCCACTGAGTCTATTTTTAAAATGTCACTTCCTCCCTTTTTGTTTCTCTTTTATCACCAAGACACCCATCACTTGACTGACCATAGTGGCCTCTAGTCTCTAAGCTTTCCCCTTTCTGCTTTATTTTGCACACAAATACCAAATTAATCTCTTCAGAAGCCTTTATTGGGGCCACAGTGTTCACAGAAAAGAGTCTAAACTCTTTACTTTGGCACTCAAGGCCCCCTGACCACAACCTTCCACTGCTAATGTTCTATCCTTGCCATGCATTGAAATTCCAGCCAGACTGAACGACACAGCCAAGCTGAAGCTTGATTGAGTTTCAGTTTACCAGAATGGTCAAGAGGGAACAAAGCCAGATGAGGAGTGCAAGCCGCATCTAGAGGAGAATGCCAAGTTTTAAAACTAGAGAAAAGAAGCCAATTCTGTGGTCAGGCCAAGGACTAATTTGAGGATCAAAAATGAGACATAAAGCCAAGAAGGTCCGGAGGTATTAAAAGCAATCAGAGAGGAATCAAACAACAAAGACAAGGAGGCAAGAGGATTTTGAACTTTTTATGTGAACAGGGCTAGAACTGATAAAAACATGTTTTCATTTGGTTCTACCTTCTATATAAAGCTCAAATGTTACTTAAATAGGATTGGGAAAATAGCACATTTCACAAAAAATTATCCTTTGTAAAATTTAGCAAAAAAAAATTTAGCAATAAGTGTTCATCACAGTTCACTTTTGAAAAATGAAACTTGAAAACCCTTATGTAAGTAAAATTACTAGGAGGAAAATATTGAATGATTAATATTGGTGGTTACATTTTATATTAATTTGTATATTTATATGTTTTACATAATATGTATTATACCTGTTTATTACATAAATTGGCTTACATTTATACATATTTATTATCTCATATATGCTTATATATGTAATATATGCATATTTATATTATATATGTTTATATATATGCATATGCATACAAATATGTGTATCTATATGTATATATAAAAATTCCCAGGATGGTATATCCTGAAATATTCACTGTAATCAAGAGTTGTATGGGATTACAGGCAATTCATTTTCTTTTTCCTTGTTCATAAGTATAAATTTTCTGAGGTGTGTTGAAACAATAACAGGTAAATCAGCTGCTGAAGCCATTTAATCGGTCAGCAAAAATTTAGTGGTTGATCACTACGAAGTTTCCAAATACACAGTTTATATAACAGAATTAAAAAACACACGCACAGACTAAGGGCCTGGGTCCCTGCCCTAGATTTTGGTCACTGGGTATTTGCATTTCTCCTGTTAAGACTTTCACTCTGCTAAGAGCATCCAATTGACTAATCTTAGGTCATGTATCTTTGATTTGGCTCTCCAGAGGCCTAAAAAATATATGAGAAACAGTTCAATATCATTGATCATTACAGAAATACAAATCAAAACCAAACTGAGATACCATCTCCCACCAATCAGAATGGCTATTAAAAAGTAAAAAAAAAAAAAGATGCTGGTGAGGTTGCAAGGAAAAGGGAATGCTTATGCACTGTTAGTGGGAGTGTAAATTAGTTTAACCGTTGTAGAAAGTATACTGATTCTTAAGTGTATATATATATAAAACTTTGTTATAATATAACAAATAGTTATAAATACATGTGAGAGAATAAAAGACATTATACTACCTACAAATTCAGATATACATCCTATATGAGTGTTAGCTTCCTTGAATATTGGTGCTCAATATGTTTTAGAGCACTTTTGTAGACATTGCTGCATTAGATTCTCAAGACATACGTTTACATATAAATGTGGAAGCCTAGATAAGGAGATGTCAAGGAATTTTGTCAATATCACAAAGTGAAATTTCACAGCCAGCAGTGGAACTAGATAGAATGTAGATCTTCTTCCAAATAATACAGGGTCAAAGATAGTATATAGTACACTTAATTGCATGGAGATTTTTGTATTTTTTAAGCCAAATGACATTTTACATTATATATTGAGAATATTTTAAACTGTTTATAAATAATAATTAAACATTTTTAATGACACTAAGTTATCTGCTATAATTGAGCAATATTTCTGTCTTCTAACAAATAAAAGAAACCAAATCAAACAAATGAACAGGAGGAAAACAGGAAGGGAAGGAGGGAAGAGGACAAAGAAGGAAAGAAGGGAGTTGGAGAAGGGGGGGAACCTAGATCCTTTAAGCAGTAGAGATTTATTTTAGACAAAAGAAGGTATTTTCTTTCTTCTTTGCACATTTTCTTACAAAATACTACAATCTCCCAAATCCACTGCTAATATGACATTGGGGACTAATTAAAGTTATAAACCAAGAACTCATTAGAATGGATTGACAGGGTTTGGACTCAGGTGAATTGACAAACAAAAGAAAACAATCAAAACCATGTCTCCCCTGTTCCATTTAAAATGATTTATTCATTAAAGGATTCTAGATATGGATTAACCTTCTCTGATTTTTTTTTTTTTTTTTTTGGTCCCTGCCTTGAACCCAAAAGTGCTTTGATAAATGGATCAAAAGCTATACTGTTTCTAGCTGGTTTCACTTCTGTCTCCGTGTATTGGGCTATCATTCTGTTTTATTAGTTCTACTGTTTTATTACTCCTTTCAGTAATAATCCTTATTGAATTACAGCAATACCTATAGTATCTTCTAGAGTACAGAGAGCTCAGTGTTTTTCCCCATTTTCTCTAAAGAGTAGAAAATGCCAGGGAGGAAAACCTGAGCTAGGAGGAAAATCTGAAGCCAATTATTTCGGTAACATTAAGAACAGCCTGAGGCTGTCTATGCTGTGAATGTGCTACGTGGGCTCCCTGAAGTGGAGTTGGGTCCATAAATAAAAACAACAAGCAAAATTTTCTGGTTTTCTGCTTGATGACTTTCCATCTTACGATTGTATACATTCCACTCATCCTCTTGAGACCATTTCATATCTTACCTCCTGACCCCCAACCTATGCCCACATCAACCTCTGCTGCCTTTGAAGTCACATATTACCTGTTCTATTCATTTGGCACTATCCTCATATTGCCTTGCATTGATATTTATACTTTTCCATGAACATTTTTTGTCCTCCTATTCAGGCTATCAGTGTAATTCACAGCCCACCAGAAAGAAACACACCTTCTTAAGCTGACTTTTGTATAAGGCTGTGCTTCAGTGGTCCTCAGGATGACAATCATGACTTTGTCAGGTAAGGCTCACTTGTGTCTGTCTAAAACAATGTTCAGATAGATGCTTCAAGTCATAAGTTTATGAAGACATAAACAGCACATAGAACAGCTGGTTATTCAGTAATTCAACAAGAGTTTATTGAATGCTTGCTCTGTACCAGGAACTGTTGACACAATTGTAGAAGATATGGCCCCTGTCCTGAAGGAACTCAGACTATTGAAAGTCAAATAAATAAATGTTATGGCAGAGGATATGATCAAAGAACATTCTGAAACCAGACCCTAGAAGGAATTTACTATACTGTGACTTATTAATAGTATGCAGTAAGGTCCTAGTCTAGAATCCAGCATTCTTCTTAGCAAAGGGCTGTTGAAAAGCAAACCCTTAACCCAGAAAAGTTTTCATCTTGTTGAGGCATCCTCCTAGTTATGTTGAATTTTTTCTCTTGCCCTCATGTGATTCTCATCCCACACTGGGCTTCGCAGGTGTGTCACTTTCTTACATCAAGGCCCTTACTGAAATTACAGCAGTATCTTTTAACTCCATTAAAATTTCCAAAGTTGAGATTTTAAAACCCTTTAAAATCTTATTTTAAAATAAGCTTTGAAAGTTTTGCTCATTAAATCACACAGTTGGTAAAATGCCTAACTTGCAAGGACCAGATTTTCTCTTTGTGTAGGTCTAGGCCTCTATGTCTCTCCCACAGCACAAGTGAACTGATTAGGAAGGAGTTTATCACCCCTAGTCTCAGAAAAAATACATCTTTCTCCAGAAAATATGTATTGCTTTTTGTTTTTGAGGCAGGATCTCATTCTGCTGCCCGGGCTGGAGTGCACTGGTGCAATCTTGGCTCACTGCAGACTTGACCTCCTAGGCCCAAGTGATCTTCCCACCCGAGCCTCATGAGTAGCCAGGACAACAGATGCATGCCACAATGCCCGGCTAATATTGTTTATTTCTTGTAGAGAGGAGGTCTCACTATGTAGTCCAGGCTTATTGTTGTTTCTTAATTTAAATAAAAAGGAAGGAAGGAAGGAATGAGGAAGAAAGAGAGGAAGAATGGAGAGCTGCAAGGAGGAGTAAAAATAATCAAAGAGCCTCTCATTTGGGTTTCTTTTCTATTCTGCCATTTTCCAGTATCTTCTTCCCTCATTATTTCTACCAATGACAGATTAGTGTTTCTTAACCAGAATACTCTGGCAGTAACATGTGAGTTTTAAAATAGGTTATGGTGATTTTTTGGCCTTTTTTCTGAAAAGATGTTATCTTGTGAAAATATTTTTAAAAGAAAATTAAAAATCCAGCTATCATCCTAATCAGATCTTTAAATTGTTCTTTCATATATGCTCTCAGCTCTGTAAATGGGTTGTATAGACATAGGCAATGGCCTTCATGTAATCCAGATCAAGCCCAGTATCCTTCATGCTTTCTAGTGTCAGTCTCTAGAACTATTCTGGGGTTGTAATTCCCTGAAACCACCTTGTCTATCAAGGGAAAATGCATCCTGGTGGATGTGTGGAGCCATACCCTCAACACTCATAGTTTGTCCCCATCTCTGCAAATGAGGAGAAAATAGACTGCTGGCCTGTCCTATTTTTCCATCCCTAATATCTCTGTGCTTGAAAGGACAGGGAAGACTAAATAGATCCCTTGAAATTTGTGCTGAGCCCACAGTGTTGGCCAGCATAGAATGAAACAGACTTGTCTGGCAGATGAGTGCAAATAAGAATGTATGTTAAAGGTCCCTGGGCCAAGCTAACAGTATAATATAGTATTATTTTAATAATTTACAACAATCATCATAGTATTTCACATCTGTGTATCACTTCAAATTTTATAGTATCTTTAGTACATTATTACTTTTTAATTGTGCATGAGCCAGAATGAAGTTGTGGAAAGAACTGTGAAGCCAGTCAAACCCAGGTTCAAATTCCAGTATTGCCAATTATTAGCTGTGTGACTTTGTGGCAATTACTTAACCTCTCTGAGCCTTGGTTAATCATGGGGAAAATATCTAAGGCTCCTGTGAGGATTAGTAGTGGGAGAAGAAAATAAGCTAATCCAGCTAATAAAATATAATACTTTCATTAGCAGAGTGCTATCAATGGTGAATGCTATGACTTTTTGCATATTGTCTAACTTACTCTTATAGCAATCCTGTGAAATATTCTCAATTTGCATGTATGAACAGTGAGTGAAATTTAAGTAACTTGCCTAAAGTCACACAGATAAGCAGAGAAGACAGTGCTTAAATCCATATCCACCTGAACCAAAAATCCATGGTGATAACAATGTTTCCACCCAGAATTTACCACATTCGTCTAAAATTCTATGGGCCATGGAAACACAGAGCTCTTCTAGTAGAAAGTTAAAATAAAACAAAATATTTTACTTTATACAGAAATATAAAGTAAGCAATTGTGCTTTTGTGTACATGGGCTTATTCTAACAATTATAAAAAGCAGGGCTAATTTTCTCCATGCTATAGAAAAGATACAGAAAGTGATTGTAAATTAGCTCAACCTCATATACACAAGTGGTAAAGTTACGATTTGAACCCTAGGACTCTGACTCCAGACCAAGACTTTCCTCACAAACACATTACCTATCTAGAAAGGTGAGGAAGACCTGCTTCTAATGAAATAGGGTTGCCAATCATGGGAGGAATCTCAACGAGTTCATTGATTTCTCAGAAATCCCATCAGCATGACTTTATTCCTGTTTCCACTTACACACAATTGAACTATTGACTTCGATTGCATGAAAAGATCTCAGATAAGTAAATGTCCTCTGGCCAGCAAGGATCCTTGAAGAAGAGAAATACTCAATGTCTATAGCACCCATATGTTTAACTAAAATAGTATCAAAACCAATCATTTTTCAAATATTACAAAAGTATGTGTAATGTGTGTATGTGTTCACATGCATTCCAGGACTGAGAAGTAATGATATGGAAAGTGGAGAGTATTATTTCTCAGAGAAAAAAAGAAAAACTTTTAGAGAGACACGCTTTATTCAAAGTTGCCAGTTTCAGGTGCCCTAGACACAGCCATCCCTGGACCAAGTTAAGACGTTGGTCCCATCTCCCACCTTACATGTCCTCATACTCTTGTCAGCTTCCTTCCTTCCAGTGCCCATGTTCTGCTGTCCCACGCAAGCATATTCATTCATCTTTGACCTACATAGGTTTCTTTATGGATCACAGGAAGAATGCCTATCCAAGACATCCAGGATCTTCCCTTCTTTTCTAATTTTTGCCATTTCTGTTCTGCTCTCTGGTCCATACATTCTGCTAATGGACAGTACACACTGTCTTCCATTTGCCCTCCGGATCCCTGGGTCTCTTTGTCCTTGGCTTCCTTACCCTCTAACCCAGGTGGCTACTCTGTGTGGCCTATTTCAACATGTGACTTTTCCTTTGGGTTTCTAATTGGTTTGGCCAGTGGAGAGCTCCATCAGAATACTGAAAGGAGTGGAGAGAAGTCTGGATTCCTGCTTCCTCCCCAGCAGGCATCTTTGTGCTGGCTCCATCTTTTAGTTGCAGGCTAAGTGGACTGATTTTTCCTATCAAGGGGTCCTGTCTCTACAAAGCTCTCCTTTAAACTCTGGAAACCACTTCTCCGTGTTTTTTTTAGTTTGGGTGATATAAGTTTCTCTGCTTTTACCTATTCTTGGGTACTATCTCTCATGGTTTCACTTTATTCTGCACAAATTTTGCTAATAGGTCTTTAATTACATCCTCTTTAACATTTAATTACATCCTCTTTAACATACATTTTGAGTGTGTATCTATTTTCTGCTGATACCCTAATATATGCACTAATCAGCTTTTATATACTCTTAGAAGTCTCAATCTGTCACTATTATTGTACCAATAGCCCAAATAGAGACCCTCTAGGCTATTGCAACAATTACTCAGCTTATTTCTTGAGTCAACCCTTCCAGTTTATCATATACCCAGCAGCCAGAGCACCTTTTCTAAATTACAAATCTGACATTTTTTAAAGACTTTAGTGACGTCCCATCTCCTCTAAGTTAAAATCCATGTATCTTAACATGCAAGGCCACACATCTACTTTATATCTTCCTCTGTTTTCCACTCCTCCTGCCCTTAGTCTGAACTCCCCCACTCACAAAGCAGACCCTGAAACAATGACTTGGGTGAATATAATGTATTTGGGAGATGATCCCAGGAGATGGGAGAAAGAAGGCTAGGATAAAAAGTGGCATAAAAAGCCCAGACAGGCGGGCGGCCGGGCTCAAGCCTGAATCCCAGCACTTTGGGAGGCGAGACGGGCGATCACGAGGTCTAGCGAGGATCGAGGACCATCCCGGCTAACATGGGAACCCCGTCTCCTAACTAAAATACAAAAACTAGCCGGGCGAGGGGCGGGCCCGCCTGTTAGTGCGGCCAGCTAGCTCGGGAGGCTGAGGCCCAGGAGAATGGCCATGAACCCGGGGGCCGGAGCTTGCAGTGAGCTGAGATCCCGCACTGCACTCCAGCCTGGGCGAGCGCAGAGCCGAGACTCCCGTCTCAAAAAAAAAAAAAAAAAAAAAAAACGCCAGACAGCTGGAGTTCGGTTTTGCTGGTTCATTTCTGTAAAACTGTGGAGATTATGATTTAGAATTTCCCCACCAATGAACCAAGGAGCTAAGGCATTAACCACCGATTCTCATCTCCCACTAGTTGAGAGTTGCTCCTGGGGTTAACCCTCCCATGTTTCCCAGCAGCACCTTTCTGGAGTTGAGCAAACAGTCCTGGTGCCAGAGAAAGTCTCCCAGCAGAGCAGCAGACTCAGGTGCTTCAGTTGAGAAATCGTGTACAAGAGTTTCAGGTGAACTCAGAGATGAACTCAGGATATGGACTGGTACATTAACAGCATCTGCTGTACCCACTCTGCCTGCTATTCATGTCACAACATATCCTGTATGCTAGGTATGCCTAATAATTTCCTGTTTCATGCACTTTCACCTCTCGAAGAACATTTGCATTCCAGTCCTTCAATCGGGAAATTCTCTACTCCCACTTCTTTCACATGCAACTCCCAAAGCCCAACTAAAATATTACCTAGAGCAATACTCCAGAGAGAACAACCTGTTTTATTCTGAGTTCCTAGATCATTTGTTTACATTTTATAATTTAGACACGTAAATTATTAAACATATTTATATTTCCTACCATATTAAGAGCCTCAATTCTATATCTGCAAAATTAAAATAACAGTTTTCATAGTGTTAAAAAGTTAAATAAAACTGTGTGTATAGAGTGTCCAACACGATGTTTGGCCCATAGTAGATGCTCCAAAACTTTTCATTCCCATTATTCTAACACTTTTCCATATTTTAATCTTTGATTCTCAAGTAACCAGCACAATCCCCAGCATATAATAAGCTCTCACACAATATGAATGTCTCAATAACATTAAATTACCATCACTGTAATCCACATAACTCTGTTATATAAGGAAGTCAGGGAACAACGGATCTTTAAAAACAACTTAAAATTTAAAACTATAGGAAAGCGAAAGTTTTGTATGACCAAAAAGAAAGCAATGTGTCATTAGCATTGTTGTCTCTACCATTATATTGGAGTATAGGTTAGAAACTCCTCTATGAAAAATTTCAAATAGCTGTAATAATGATAGGCAATTGGATCCCAGGACTTCTGAAATGACCTGAACTTAGGTGAATTGTTTAAAATGATTTTTTTTTATAAAGCTCATAGTTCCAAATACCTACTTCCCCCTTCTTCTAAGAATCAGTTTCAAGTGCAGTATGGCTTAACTAAAATGGTATACACTGTATAGCTCTTATTGAATTTCCTTTGCCCTAGGAGTAAGATGAATTGACATGCCCTTTGAAAAAACTAGGATTTCAAGAAAAAGGCTTCATTAGAAATAATAAGTAACTCAAGGGCCTTAAAACTTCTTAGAGGAGGAAAACCAAAAAAGCTTGGGAAAGACTGCAAGAGTCACTTTATTTTAAATGTCACACTAGTATTTTAAAAGTCATGGCAACCTGACCGCACTCTCAGTGTGGACTGTGAGGCCTCTGCTGCACTCATCTACTGGAAAATAAACTGAGATTCCCTGTAGCTTCCTGAGAAACAATTTGTTTTAGTGGAGAATATAAACTGGTTTTAGAAGGCCTTGGTCCTTATTAAATGAAAGAATTAATGACTGAAATAATGGCAGTAAGAAAATCATTCCTGGCCTCCATTTCTTTGCATATTTAATTCTCAATTCTAAAATTTAAATTTTTAAAAAACTTTTGGTGGATACATAGTAGGTGTACATATTTATGGGATACATTAGATGTTTTGATAAAGACATGCAATGTGAAATAAGCACATCATGAGGAATGGAGTATCCATCCCCTCAAACATAGATCCATTGAGTTGCAAACAATCTAATTACATTCTAAGCTATTTAAAAATGTACAGTTAGTTATTATTGAATATAGTCACCTTCCTATGCTATCAAATAATAGGTGTTATTTGGTCTAACTACATTTTTATACCCATAAGTCATTCCCACCACTCTTTTAGTTCCCCACTACTTTTCCTAGCCTCTTGGTAACCATCCTTCTACTCTCCATGTCCATGAGTTCACCTGTTGCAATTTTTAGATCCCACAAATTAAATGAGAATATGCAATGTTTGTGTTTCTGTGCTTGGCTTATTTCACCCAATATAATGATATTTAGTTCCATCCATGTTATTGCAAATGACTGAATCTCTTTTTTATGGCTGAATAGTACTCCATTACGTACATGTATCAAATTTTCTTTATTCATTCATCTGTTGATGGACACTTCATTGGCTATTTTGAATCTTGGCTATTGTGAACAGTGCTATAACAAACACAGGAGTCCAGATATCTCTTCAATATACTGATTCCCTTTTCTGGTGTATATACCCAGATATAAGGTTGCTGAATCATATGGTAGCTCAATTTTTGGTTTTTTTGAGGAATCTCCAAACTGTTCTCCATAGTGGTTGTACTAATTTACATTCCCACCAACAATGTACAAGAATTCCTTTTTCTCTACATCTTTGCTAACTTTTGTCATTGCCTGCCTTTGGATATAAGCCATTTTAACTGAGATGAGATGATAGCTCATTGTAGTTTTGACTTGCATTTCTCTGATGATCAGTGATGCTGACCACATTTTCATGTGCCTGTTTCCCATTTGTATGTCTTCTTTTGAGAAATATCTATTCAAATCATTTGCCCATCTTTTGATCGGATCATCAAATATTCTCCTATAGGGTTGTTTGAATTTCTTATATATTCTGGTTATTAATCTTTAATCAGATGTGTAATTTACAAATTTTTTTCCCCCAATCTGTGGGTTGTGTCTTCACTTTGTTGATTGCATCCTAAGCTGTGCAGCAGCTTTTTAACTTGATGTGATCCCATTTCTCCATTTTTTCTTTGGTTGCCCATGCTTGTGGGTTGTTATTACTCAAGAAATTTTTGGTGTGTTCAGGCCAATGTTCTGGAGGTTGTCCCCCACATTTTCTTGAAGTTGTTTCAGTTCTTAGGTTTGAAGTATTAGGTTTAAGTCCTTAATTCATTTTCATTTGATTTTTGTATATGGTGAGAGGTATGGGTCTAGTTTCATTCTTCAGCACCATTTATTGAAGAGACTTTCTTTTCCCTAGTGTATGTTCTTGGCAGTGTTGTCAAAAATGAGTTCACTGTAGGTGTGTGAATTTGTTTCTGGGTTCTATATTCTGTTCCTTTGGTCTATGTGTCTGTTTTAATGCCAGTATCATGCTGTTTTGGTTACTATAACTCTTAGTATAATTTTAAGTCAGGTAATGTGATTCCTCCAATTTTGTTCTTTTAGCTTAGCATAGCTCTGGCTATTCTGAGTCTTTTGTGATTCCATGTAAATTTTAGGATTTTTTTTTCTATTTTTGTGGTGAATGTCATCGGTATTTTGGTAGGAATTGCATCGAATCTGTAGATTGCTTTGGGTAGTATGGATATTTTAATAATATTCTTTCAATCCGTGGGCATGAAATATGTTCTTTTTTATGGTGTCTGCCAATTTTTTTCTTCAGTGTTTTATAGATTTTTTTTTTAAATAGAGATATTTCACTTCTTTGGTTAATTCCTAGGTATTTCATTTTATTTGAGGCTATTACAAGTGGAATTACTTTTTTATATTTTAGATTGTTCACTATTGGCATATAGAAACTCTACTGATTTTTGTATATTAATTTTGTATACTATGACTTTACTGAATTTATCAATTCTAATAGTTTCCTTGTAGAGTCTTTAGGTTTTTTCCAAATATAAGATCATATCATCTGCAAACAGGATAACTGGACTTCTTCCTTTCTATAATTGGTTGTCCTTTATATCTTTCTTTTGTGTGATTGCTCTAGCTAGGACTTTCAGTTCTACATTGAATAACAGTGGTAACAGTGAACATCCTTGTCGTGTTCCAGATCTTAGAGGAAGAGCTTTCATTTTCCCCCCATTCAGTATGATACTAGCTGGGGTGTGTTATATATAGTTTTTATTATGTTGAGGTATGTTTCTTCTATCACCAGTTTTTGAGGATTTTATCATGAAGGGATATTGAATTTTCAAATGCTTTTTCTGCATCAATTGAAATAATCATATGGCTTTTATTCTTCATTTTGTTGACATGATATATCACATTGATTGATTTGCGTATGTTGAACCATCCTTGCATCCAAGGGATAAATCCAACTTGGTCATGATGAATGATCTAATATATTGTTGAATTCAGTTTGTTAGTATTTTGTCGAGGATTTTTGCATCAATAGTCAGAGACATTGGCCTATAGTTTTCTTTTTTTAATGTCTGTTTTTCTGGTTTTGGTGTCAGGGTAACACTGGCCTCACAGAATGAGTTTGGAAGTATTCCCTCCTCCTCTATTTTCATAATAGTTTGAATAGGATTTGCATTATTTCTTGTTTGAAGGTTTGGTAGAATTCAGCAGGGAAGTCGTCAGGTCCTGGGCTTTTCTTTTCCAATAGACTTTTTATTATGGCTTCAGTCTCATTGCTTGTTACTGGTCTGTCCAGGTTTTGGATTTCTTCCTGGTTCAATCTTGGTAGGTTGCATGTTGCTAGGAATGTCAGTTTCTCCCAGATTTTCCAATTTATTCGCATACAATTGCTCATAGTTGCCTCTAATGATGTTGAATTTCTGCAGTATTATTTGCAATGCCTCCTTTTTCATTTCTGATTTTATTTGAATCTTTTTTATAAGTAGTCTAGCTAATGGTTTGTCAATTTTGTTTAACATTTCAAAAAAAAAACCCACCTTCTTGTTTCATTGGATCTTTTTTCATTTCAGTTTCATTTATTTCTGCTCTGATCTTTATTATTTCTTTTACTAATTTTGGGTTTGATTTGCTCTTCCTTTTCTAGTTCTTTAAGATGCATCATTAGATTATTTGATGTTTTTCCTCTTTTTTGATGTAGGCGCTTATAAGCTTCTCTCTTAGTACTGCTTTTGCTGTATCTCATAGGTTTTTGTATGCTGTGTTTCCATTATGTTTCAAGAAATTTTCTGATTTCCTTCTTGATTTCTTCATTGACCCATGGGTCATTCAGGAGCATATTGTTTAATTTCCATGTATTTGTAGTCTGCAGCTCTTGGATGAAATGTTGTTTTATATTATATCGATTTGGTCTACAGTACATATTAAGTCTGATGTTTCTTTTTTGATTCTCTGTCTGGAAGATCTGTCCAATGCTGAAAGTGGGGTGTTGAAGTTTCCAGCTATTACGGTATTGGGGCCTATCTTTCCCCTTTAGCTCTAATGATATTTCCTTTATATATATCTGTGTGCTCCAGTGTTGGGTGCATATTTAAAATGGTTATATCCTCTTGCTGAATTGACCCCTTTATCATTATATAGTGACCTCTTTTGCCTCTTACAGTTTTCATCTTGAAACCTATTTTGTCTGATATAAGTATAGTGACCCCTGCTCTTTAGTTTCCATTGGCATGAAATATCTTTGTCCATTTTTTTTAGTCTAGGTGTGTCTTTATAGGTGAAGGTGTTTCTTGTAGGCAACAGATCAATGGGTCTTATTTTTTCATCCATTTTGACAGTCTAGGTATTTTGATGGGAGTCCATTTACGTTCAATGTTATGATTGATAAATAAGGACTTGCCCCTGCCATTTTGTTATTTGTTTTCTGGTTGTTTTGTAGTCTTCTCTTTCTATATTCTTTCATTCCTGTCTTCCTCTAGTGAAGATGATTTTCTCAGGTGACATGATTTAGCTTCTTGCTTTTTATTTTTGTGTATCCATTGTATGATTTTGGTTTGAGATTATGAGATTTGCAAATACTATCTTATAACCCACTATCTTAACCTGACAACTTAATAATATTTGCATAAGCAAACAAGCAAAAAGAAAACTAATAAGAACTCACATGAACTTTGTCCTCTTGGTTTTTAATTTTTTCATCTAGACCTAGGCTTCAAGACCTAGACTATACTAGGTCTTGAAAAGTTATTATAGTTATTATTTTTGATTGGTTCATCATTTAGTCTTTCTGATTTGGATAAGAGTAGTTCACTCACCACAGTTACAGTGTTATAATATTCTGTGTTTTGGTGTACTTACTATCACATCAGGCCAAGTATGGCGGTGGCTATTGGGTGAGTTTCCTCTGCCATTGGAAAGGGGAAGAAAGAGTGAGAAAGACTGTCTTGTGGTTTGACTGCCAGCTCAGCTGCAATACAATACCAGGTAAACTTCTAAGGTTTTTTACTCTAGTCTCTGATTCCTGAATGCTACCTGTAGACCCACCCAAGGCCTGGGGGACATCGCTGCCCTGAAGGAAAGAACACAGACCTGGGTGGCTTTGCCATCTGCTAATTTTAGACCTGCCAGGGCCTTGAACAAACATAGGCAGTAGCCAGGGAATGGTTACATCAGTCTTTGGGTGAGACCCAGCATTGTTCTGGCTTTGGGTCTGACCCAGTGCTATCAGAGTCATGGTGGACACAGGGGTGCTTGTGTCACTCCACACACAGCTTTAGGTGGCTCAGAACAGAGGAGAGAGACTGTATGTTTAGGAGAAAGTAAGGGAAGATAACAAGAGTCTCTACCTGGCAATCTAGAGAATTTTCCACTATCTTGTCCAAGACCATCAAGACAGTGTCTCTATGAGTCTGCAAGAACAATGATGTTACTGAGCTTGGGGTGCAGAAACAGTTTAGATCACAATACCTAAGTTTTTTTCAAATATCTTGAACACCTTCCCAAGAAGGGCAGCTACAAATAAGCTCAGATAGTGAATACTGTAATAAATACCTAACTCTTCCATGCCCAGACACCAAAGAATATCTACTAGCATCAACACCATACAGGAAAACATGGACTCCACAAATAAGTAAGGCATGAGGGACCAATCCTGGATAAACAGACACATGACCTTTCAGGCAGAGAACTCAAAATAGCTGTGTTGAGGAAATTCAAGATAACATGGAGAAGGGATTCAGAATTTTATCAGATAAATTTAACAAGGAGATTGAAATAATTTAAAAGAATCAAGTGGACATTCTGGAGCTGAAGAATGCAATTGGCATACTGAACAATCGTTAGAGTTATTTGATAGCAGGATGGATCAAGCAGAAGAAATAATGAGTGAGCTCAAAGATAGGCTATTTGAAAATACACAGAACAGACCAAAAAAAAGAAAAAAAAAAAAAAAAAAAGCACACCTACCGGATATAGAAAATAGCCTCAAAAGGGCAAATCTAAGAGTTACTGGCCTTAAGAGGTAGAGAAAGAGATTGGGATAGAAAGATTATTCCATGGGATAATAACATAGAACTTCCCAAACCTAGAGAAAGATATTAGTATTCAAGTACAAGAAGCTTATAGAACACTAAGCATATTTAACCCAAAGGAGACTATCTAAAGGCATTTAATACTCAAACTCCCAAAGGTCAACAATAAAGAGTTCTAAAAGCAGTAAGAGAAAAGAAATAACATACAATGGAGCTTGAATATGTCTGACAGCAGACTTTTCAGTGGAAACTTTACAGGCCAGGAGAGAGTGACATGACATATTTAAAATACTGAAAGAAAAAATTTTACCCTAGAATAGTATTTTAGGTAAAATATCCTTCAAACATGAAGGAGAAATAAAGACTTTCCTAGACAAACAAAAACTGAGGGATTTCATCAACACCAGGCTTGTCCTACAAGAAATGCTAAAGGAAGTACTTCAATCAGAAAGAAAAAGACATTAATTATCACCTGAAGGTACAAAACTTCAAGGAGTACTGCCAAACTACCACCAATGTTCACTTAAGGCCCAAAGTCTCTTAAGTCAGTTTGTGGTGAATGCTTGCATGGCCTGGGACTCACCCTTCAGGACTGTGGGCTCCCCTCTGGCTCAGGGCAGGCCTAGAAATGATGTCCAAGAGTCGAGTCCTGGAATTGGGGACCAAAAGAACTTGCTTGGTGCTCTATCCTGCTGTGGCAGTATTGGCACCTAAGGTGCAAGACAAAGTCCCCTTTACTTTTCCCTCTGCTTTTCTCAAGCAGGAGGAGTTTTGCCCCATAGCCACCACAGCTGGTAATGTTGGCTGAGTCTAACCTGAAGCCAACAAGTCTTAGAGGCTCACCAAAGCCCTCGATGTAGTACCTGGGTATTGCTGCTGGTAATTCAGGGCTCAAGGGCTCTTCAGTTAGCAGATGATGAATGCTGAAATGCTGCATGAATGATGAAAGGCAGGACCTCTAGGAGAAGACAGCAGGTTCCCTTCTGGTCCATGGGGTGTCTAGAAATGTAGTTTGGGAGCTAGGACCTGGAACAGGGGCCTAATGACTTTGACTGGTGCCACATCCTGCTGTGGCTGAGCTGGTATTCAAGATGCAAGACAAAAAGTCCTCCTCATTCTTTCTTCCCCTCTCCTGAAGGGGAAGGAAGTATTCTCTTTTGGAGCAACAAGCTGTGTAGCCTGGGTTTAGGGGAAGGATGATGCTAGTACTTGCTTGGCTGCCCCAGCGAGTGTCTCAGTATGTCATATGCCTCCCCAGTCCACTGTACTTGGACCTAGTTCAGTCCTAAATCTTGGCTAAGAGTTGCAGTCCTTATGGCCTAGACTGCCTTTCAAGTTTTCTTAGAAACCAAGAGCCCTTTGGACCTTGGTGGCGAGGTTGCAGGTACTCAGGCATTCAAGTTCAGACTGCTGGCATTGACGATTTCCCGCTGGCATCAGTGATTTTCCTCTACTAGGACTGGTTTAAAGGCTCCCTCTGTGGGTAGGCATCAACTGAATTCAGTCTACTTTACCTGTCTGCTCTAAAAGAGCATCAGAGTTCAATGCCTCACAATTGCTGAGTTCTCCCAGGTGGAGGTGGGGGTGAGGGCGGTTGGAGGACATCTGGTGATTTGGGACTATTTCTCTTTAGTGCCTCTTTTGGTGATATGAAGTTAAAACCAGGTACTATGAGGGTCCACCTGATTTTTAATTCTTATGAAAGTGGGTTTTTTTTCTTCTTTTTTTTTTTTTTTCTGTATAGATAGTTGTTAACTTGGTGTCCTTGCCTGGTGGCGGAGGAGAGGATGATCAGTGGAGTCATCTATTCTACCATCTTGCTCTGTGCCTCCTCAATTCTACAATTTAAATCCATGTCCATGTCAAGTAGAAAGGAAAGAGTCTTTCTCTTACTGAAGGTACTTCCTTCTGTAATTGGGAGAGAGGAGATGGCAGGAATGGATTCTATTTTTGAAAGGGTAAGATTTATTATGGATATTTAGGAGCAGGTGATTTTCCATTGAACTGAAATCAGAATAATAACAACTTAACTGATAATGGAAGTCTGTGTTCAGGACAAAAAGAAAAACCGACTTCAGTAAGAAATTTGGTGTTTGTGGCAAAAGTAATTCACTAGTCACTCATCTAAATGAATTTTGGACAGGCAGGAGTGCACAGCTGAAGTGTTTCAAACTAGATTTCAAACTAGATTCCCTTGGGTAAATTCTGATTTGGCCATTGTAGTAGATTATACATCAGTGATAATTGTGAAAACATCAGTACAGGTTTCAAACTAGATTCCCTTGGGTAAATTCTGGCTCTGTTTTCCTGTCAGCTAAGACTGCCTTTGGCAAGCTTGTGTTTAGGAATAATTTTATGTCTAGTTTCCTCTACTGTAAAATGAAATAAAAATATCATTTTCTCTAATAGTGTTCTTGTGAATATTTGACAAATTAATACATGTAAAATGTTTAGAATGGTGCTTGTCATGTACTAAGTGCTTAATGATTACTGGCTATTATCATTAGTCCTCCAATTCAATTTCCATAAAATACTAGTAAAATAAATCACATTAATTCTTCAAAATATATCATAATACATCAATGAGATTCAGATTCAGCTGGAAGGACAGGCTTGGGGGAGAGTCAACTGTCAACTTCTTTTAAATTTCTGTATTTAATCCTGATGATGATTATCATTCATTGAGTCCCTACCTTGTCTTACTGGAATTGCTCAAGGAATTTTCTATTTTCATGGTAACATCCTATCAACAAATTTATAAGGAAAAAGTATTATTATATAAGTTGAAAATCTAAGGCTCAGGTATGTTAGTAAAATGCCTTGTAGTTATAAAGTTAGAACACTAAAGTACCACAGCTTGAAATTGTGCCTTGTGGCTGGAGAGCTCATTCTATTTCCATTTCAGCACACAGAACACCATGCCCATAAGACTAAAGTTTAACTGAAAGGGCTTCAAGAAAAAATAACACAGAGATATAAAATGTAGGAAAATTGCCAGATGTGTTATAGGCTAAATATTCAACCTGGTTGAGGATAATGATAATATAAATATATCTCAGCCTCCCCATTTTAAGACTTAACTGGAATAGTTTATTCAGTTACTACCCTGACTCAACCACATTTTCTAACTCTGAATGGTCAATAGAGCTGAAAGAAATCTGAGAAATACCACAGGATTAAGGGAAGATAATAAAAGTAGAATAAAAATAGAGTGATAGGAAAGATGGGATCCCTCAGAAAACTAAGGTAAGAGTGGTGAAAGGACCTAGCCAGAAGCCTCTGCAACAAATCATTTGGTCTCCAAAGTAATTCAAGTATGGGGAAAAGTCACTGACAAATGGCAGAGGGTGGGGTTCAGATTGCTGCAATAAAGATGCTGAGAATTTTCATATTTGGAATATATCTTGTCCAAATAAACATGCCATAGTTGTATCAGTTATCTATTGCTATGTAACAGACTCCCAAAACTGAGATATTTAAAGTATAACCTAACCATTTATTTGCTTGAGATTCTCAATTTGGACTAGGTTCAGCTGGCAGGTTGTTTGTTTGCTTGTTGGCTAGTTTCTCCTAAAGTCCCTCATGAGAAGCTATAATCTGGCAGCCTAACTGGATCTGAGTTGGGGCTGAGGCTGTGAGCCAGAGAACCTTGGTAAACCATTACACGTTCTCTTCAGCAGAAAAGCCTAGGCTTCAAACATGGTGGTCACAACATTCCAAAGAGTAAGCCTTTGTGTTCAAAAACTTAACTGGTTGCTGTTTGTTTCATGTTTGTTGGTGTCCTATTGACCAAAGCCAGACATAGAACCAAGTCTAGAGTCCATTTAGAAGGGAACTATACAAGGGTATAAATATTGATAGGTCCCATTAATTATCACTGATGTATAATCTACTACAATGGCCAAATCAGTGCATACCTATAAAGTTTCTCCCCATTCCTTCCAAAGATCAGATCACACTTTTAATCTTTTGACCAAAATGATACAAAATTTATTTTCAAGATACAACAAAGATATTAACCACAGGATTTCACACTCATTTTGTTCATTATCAAGCACAAGGTTAAGTGAGAATGATTACCTGCACTGCTCTCAGCATGGAAAAGAGAACTGAATTATTCCATGGTTTCTTCAGTGCTAGATCTGGTGTTAACTCACTTGGCAATGGAAGAGTGTTTTAGAGGGCTCTAACATACAACCTGTAGCCACTTCCTCTAGTAATTGCCGGTGATGTGTTCCAACAAAATAATGACTTTCCTTTATCTTATTTAAACTACAGGAGACATATTTCTCCCTAATTAGTGTGTAATGACATAGCAAATGGGAAAATAAGAAATTTTTCTAAACAAACTGTAAGCAAACACTAACAAATGTTATAAGCACAATTACATGGTATCTATTGGCAGAGAGAAAGTAATTGCTAAATACCTTGCTTAGTAAAACTCTGGTTAGGACTTTAGTACCATCTCTTTCTGTGATTAAAAAAAATTACTGGGCAATGTGAAAGTCTCAAGCTTAAGGAGATAATGACTACAAAAGAGAAATTCACCCCAAGTAGACTGAAGATTGTGGACAAGAATTTTTTTTTTTTTTTTTTTGCTTCTCTGCAAAACTCTGAGCTTAAAATTCTCCTGCACCACTTCAATTTCCTGGACCAAGGTTAGTCAAATAATGGGAGATTCTGTTCCCAGGATGATCTAGATGCAGTAACTGAATGCAGCATTGGATTTTTCTCCCATGGGAAGGGATAATGTGTTCTATTATGGAAGGAAAGATGCACGTGAATAACCACTGGCAGTGGGGACAGCTTGTAGTAGATATGATTAGCTGTCCATCAAAAAATTATGCTCCCTTCCACTGTATATAGTCATCGCCATGAAAGGGCTGCAAGACAAGCTGCTATATTTCCTAACTTGCTTTGCATTCATTTGGGGCAATATGACTGACTACTGGCTAATTCAATGCTAGTGGAAGTGATGCATATGACCTCTAGACCTAGCTGAGACATACACACACACACACACACACACACACACATACATATACATATATATACACATAGTGAGTTTTTTTTATACCTTGGGATCTTCTATTTTTGCTGCTCATGGACCTTCAGGGCAACATTAGAGGTTTTGTATTAAGGATGGCATGTCGCCATCAACCTAGGACTCCAAATGACTACATAGAACAAAACATCAACCTATCTTCCTCATAGTCTACTCACTGGGCTTCCTGTGAGCAAAAAATAAACTTATATTATGTTAAACCACTGAAATTTTGAATTCAATTTGTTATAGTACATGGCCATACATATATATTATATATATATTACACACACACACACACATACACATGAATATATGAGAATTTCAAGGATTTTAGCCTCACTGGAATTCTGTTATCAAGTGAATTGTAATAAATGATTTGGTAAATGGAGCAGCTGAGAAGAACAAACATGCAGTGACAGGGTTCAAAACCAAAAGCAAAATATTTGGAGCCAGATAAATTCGGGGTTGAATTCAAGATTCACAACTTATTGAGTGGAGTAACTGTCATACAGTAACATTCTTTACAGAACACCTACTATTTTTCTGACATTCTTATAAGCAGCAAGGATACTGCAGCAAATGGAATAGAAAATTCCCTATCATTTTAATGTTTATATTCTAGTCAGGGAGGTAGAAAATACACAAAGAAAGAAGTAAATATATAGTAGAATGTCATGTAATAATATGATATATGAAAAAATAATAGAGAACGACAAGTAGATGGAAAGACCATCCTATGTTAGATAGAACAGTATCCAGAAAAGACTTCTCAACAGGCGGCATTTGATTAGAAATGTGCATGAAGTGAGGGAGCGAAACCCAGTGGCTATCAAGAGAATAGGGTTCAGGTTGAGGGAAAAATAATGGCCCTGAGAATGGCAGGTGCTTAGACCAGTGTGACTGGAATCGAAATTTAAAGAGGAATAGTAGTAGGAAATGAATTTAGCAACGTATGTAGTAACCAGATCATATAGGTCTTTGCCTTAGGTCAAGTATCCTAGAAGAAAAACCTAAAACAATAATCTGTGTAAAACTGATTTATTGAGGGAGTCCTCTAAAATGAAAGATAAGAAGGAAGTAGCATGGAATACTACTGTCAAGGGAAAACAAAGCATGAATGTGAGCTCAGTGGAAGGCAGCTTCAGTCCTAATGCCACAGGCAATCTGGAGGATGAATAGCGCTGCAGAGCTGGTGCCACTTTGAAGCAAGAGGAATGGCCTTTTTTTCCCTTGTGCCATTAGTCATTGCCAATAGGCTGCTCCTGGGACAAAGGGAACTAACCTTCCATGTGAAGCAGATGAGACAGCTTCTGTCCAGGCAAGGACAATTCATGGAAGAAGTGGGCAACTGAGAGTCATTAACAGCGACCACTGAGTGGGTACATTGGCCTGGCAAATGAAATCTGGGGGGCAGCACCAACAGCTACTACCAAATTCCATTCCTTGTACCACTCACTTGCTTCTTACATGAACTTCACCCTATCCAGACAATATTTGTCCAGGATCTTGGCTGGTTGTAATTTTAGGAAAAGTTTACAAGAGGAGAATTGTACCTGCTACAATTGATCCCATGACTGGGATAATCATATCCCACCTGCATCACCCATTCTAGACTCCCCCTCTTGTTCATCTAGCACTTCTACTGGACTGGTGGCTTGCCTGGCAGGGTGACCCTCATCTGTAAGGTATCTGGGTTCTAGTTGCCATGCTCTTATCTTAACATGGTTGCTGTACCTGCACATTTGAGTTAAAACTTTGTATGAGACTAATAAAAGATCCCTCAATACATCAACCAATTCCAAAAAATGTATAGCAGCAACTCTATCTCCTCATAATAGGGTCAATCACTCCTGCCCATAACCCCATTCTTTGCCTGCTGACCCACAAGCACAAGGTATCCAAAATAACCAGATGGCAGTTGTAGCTTTAAGTGCAATGGAATTCTTACTGTATCCCCTAGAAGAAGCAGCGTTCCTCTCTGGGACCTCCAACATCTAGACCAGGGATCAGCAAACTTCTTTTATAAAGGGCCAGCAAATAAACATTTTAGATTTTCATAGCCACTTAGTCCCTATCATGTATTTTTTTTTAACAACTTTTTTAAAATGGGGGGGGAAAACACTTAGCTCATGGAGTCATGGGGGAAAAAAAGGGCTATGGGAAAGATTTGGCCATCAGCCATGGTTTGCTGACCCCTCCACTAGACCCACAGAGCCAAAAGTAGTGGGGACAAGAAATGGAAATTGCCTAGATAAGTCACTGGTAGTGACCATGTACAGAGCCACATTCACTTCCACCTGCAGGTTCTTGGACTTACTTAGTCTACCTACTCCTTACAAGATGGAGCACCTGTTGTTGGGTCTATACATAGCTTCTCACTCTGCCAACATAGTAACCTCATTCATAATCCACTGTACAAGCTCTGGGGCACTGTGTGACCAGGACAGATGCCGTTAATGTGAGCTGGCCAAGACATTTTGTCCACTTGATTATTTAGTGCCTCTTTTGCAGCAAATTTTCTCTTGTGCCACTCAACTGCAATACAAAGATTGTCAGGCTTTGAATTTTCCTCTAGAATTTTGTATCAAACAACCATAGTCTCTCCCTGAGTTATCAGGCTCTTTCATTCTTGGTGTTGGATATTTTGAGAAATCTGACTTTTAGAAAATCAATAATTTTTAGTGTGTGTGTGTGTGTGTATATGTGTGTGTGTGTGTGTGTGTGTGTATATATATATATATATCTTCATCTAACATTTGTGACACACTGACATGAAGGAAACACTTGCTTAGCTGAAGTTCAAATGAACTGATCATTCTCTTTTTATTTGCTAAATCTGGCAAAACTACGTATCTCAATACCACTACTACTTCTGCCTGATTTTACACCCTAACACACCTCACATTTATTCCAATTCTCTAGTCATATTTCAAATTCTTTCACTACTAGTGGTTTCCTATACTTTCATACTCCTGTAACCCTACCTGATCTCAATATTCCCTCCGCCTAGAATTCTTCTCAATCATTGGTGTACAGAAGAAAATCTAACTCATCCCTGAGAGCTGAGCTCAAATGTTACACCTCTATGAAACATTTCTCAAGTCTGTCAAAATTAATTAGTTTTCCACTTTTTCTCCCATAGCAATATTTACCTATAGTATAACATATTTTATGTGGCCTTATATTTTCATTCATTATTTATATATCATTTCTTACTAGATTTTTAAGCTCTCCCTCCCTCTTTACCTGTGTTGCCTCATAAAAAATAAGCACAATATCTTAGATATAAGAGATTTAAAAAGATTTCCACTGTCAGTTGAATCACACTACAGTATGTCAATCCAATCCAGTGGCTGGCTCATCATGAAACATGCCTCAGCACATAACAAATAGCATTGGTAGGAAAAATGACAGTTACATTGGCTGTATTTTGTCCTGTTTGGCAGATGGGTTTGGAGACAGCCTAAAATCCATGGCAAGAGCAATAGCCAGGAGCCAATGTTACACAGGTTTTTTAAATGTAGTGATTAAAGCTCATGGAATCAGGGGGAAAAAAAAAAAAACTCCAGGCTGTGGGCAGATAGTATTAACACCACAATGTAAACATCAAATGTTTAAACATGCAGCCATTAATAAGGTAAAATGGTTTAGAAAACAAAGGGTAAAGATGGATTATTTCATGGTCACATGCAAAATCCATCATACCTCATTTTAGAAACAGTTTTACTGAGGGAAAAGTCCTGGGTTTGTTCTCTCGAATGATCAATTTGTCTCTATCACATCTTCTCAGATCATCCTTAGTTCCTAACCAGTTGGATTAGACACACTCCCCAGTTCAAACAAGCCCTGCTGGAAAATCTCCTAATCAATATCAGCCCATCAGCAGTATTATATGTGAAATTCAATAATATGTACAGCTTGCACCCATGAAAAAAGTACCCATCCTAAAATGTAAAAGATGAGGGGCAGAGTTAATGCTCCACCACCTTGTAACTAGATAACCAGGGACAACCCCTTTAATGTCCATGAACTTTAGTTCCTTAATGAGTAAATTC
Organism: Rhinopithecus bieti; assembly: GCF_001698545.2. Lineage (NCBI taxonomy): Eukaryota > Metazoa > Chordata > Mammalia > Primates > Cercopithecidae > Rhinopithecus > Rhinopithecus bieti. Next base: position 1,069,775 of record NW_016803776.1, on the reverse strand, counting down.
ATCAGTTCTTCTTGGAACCAAGCATGATGACCTTTAGTAAAAGTAGTATACAAAAGAAAATAAGGACATAGTTGTATTTCAAGGTCAAATACTTTTACAGCAAAAAATTCTATCATCAAAGTCATGAATCTCATCCTCTTGCCCCTGGAAATGCTATTTTGACAGGTTTACTCATTACCGAAGTCTTCACAACACAGAAATCTTGTGGGAAGAACATTTTATTTAGCATCTATGTGGAAGTGAGTTGGCTATTATAATAAAAATGTTTCCTTCCACACACCCACTTTGGAGAAAGTGAGGTGGGCTACTCCATACTTCTATGAGCGCCAAGTCCCCAGAGCTGGGACCTTAGTGCTAGCTTAGAAAAGAAAAATATGGTACTTCTGCCTCTTGAAAATTCCTGCAGTTTCATGAATCAGGCCCTTCTCAGATGACACTAGTTAATATTCCCTAAGGATAGACTGAATGAGTTCTGTTGATAACAAATGATGAGCCCCAGCACCAGATTTGGAAAGGCAGAGAGGAAATCAAATGGTTTCTATTCATTCTGCCTAGTAATGGAGATCAGAGAGACAGAGGAAGAGAGAGTGATGTCATATTTTCTCCTGTCTGGTGTCTGGGAAGAGTTTCTCACAACTGTAATCAACAGAATGCTTTTTTCACACAAAATTTTGTGGGACAACAATAGATGTATCCAACCACTCAAGTTCAAAATAGGTCACATCTTTGGTATAAAATTGCTTCGGGGGTTGGAAAAGATAGGCTGGGAATAGATTTTTGTGGCAGGCTGTACACTGAGGACTAGGCCTACATCTGCTATTATCTTCTTTTGGAAATTCTGATCATCTACACTAAATTTATCTGCATCCCTAGAGCCTGGCATGGTGCCTTGTACAGCTTCTAGGCTTGAAAAATATTTTGCACAAATGGACAAAAAAGAAATAAACATCACACAAGTGGCAAGAAAATCAAAGACCCACTGCTTAGGAGGAGACTTGCTCCCCAGGGGGATATCTGGTGTTTCAAATATTGGCACCTATCCTTTCTCTATTGGGACACTTCTCTGTTAAAGGGCTTATAATCACTGTGCATTTTAAAAAATAGAAATGTAATTCAATTACTTATTGTACTTAAAAACAGTGCCTTTTAATTTTATTCGCACTCCCACTCCATGGTCTATACAAATAAAAGAAAACTTCTGGAGAATGTCTTTGTGGGAAACAAGTCAAATTGCTAAATAGAAACAGCTCCAGTCTGAGGCTCCCATCGAGAAGAATGAAATTGGCAAGTGGATTCTTCATCTTCAATTGTACCCAGGTTCTCTCACTGGGACTGACTAGGCAGTTGGTGCAACATAAAGAGAGTAAGGAAAAGCAGGGTAGAGCAAGGGCCCACCTGGGAGCTGCATGGGGCAAAGAGAGCTTCTTCCTTCAGCCAAGCGAGGCCATGTGGGATCGTGCTACATGGCCCTGAAAACCACACTTTTCCCATGGATCTGTGCAACCCATGCATCAGGAGGTCCCCTCATGAGGCCATGCCACCAGGGCCTTGGGTCCCAAGCACAGAGTTGTGCTCATGGCACTGCTCAGGTGGGCAGCCACTCAGGCAGGCACTGAGATACAGGATTTTTGCATACCCCAACTGTGGGAACTCCAGCGAGGCAGGAGACCCATCCACTTCCATGGGCAGGAGCCTGAAGCCAGGGAGTGAGGTGGCCTTGCCTGGCAGGCCCCACTCCCATGGAACCCCAAAAGGTAAAACTCAATGGCTTAGAATCCCCACTAGGCCACTGCAGCAGGCTGGACAATGCCTAAAAAGACTGAGTTCTGCAGGAAAGGGGCAGCCATGATCACTGCAGCTCCAGTAGGTCATTTTCCCTTCACATCAGTGCCAGTGAGACAGGGCAGTCTGAACAAGGAGCAATTTCCCACAGCATAGCTGCTGTGAGAGTTCATAGCCAGACTGCTTCTTTAACTGGGACCCTGACCCATTCCTCCTCACTGGGTGGGGCCTCCCTGCAGGATTTTTAGTATCCACAGCCAGGGATTTATGGACAGAACTCTGATCCCCCTGATAGAAGCCCCTAGGAGGAGGGACAGGTATATTATCCTGGATTGGCAGTCTTAGTCTTTTCTGCCTGCTGGCTCTGGAGAGTCAGGGCAGCCGAGAGGAGAAAGATTATACCCAGTATAGCACACTGGCTCTGCCAAAGGGCAGCCAGACTGCTTATTTAAGTGGGTCCCTGATTCTGCTTCTCCTGACTGAGTGAGACCTCCCAATAGGGGCCTGCAGATGCCTCATGTAGGAGCATTCCGGCTAGCATCAGGTCAGTGATGCTCTGGGACAGAGAGTTCAGGGGAAGGAGCAGGCTGCCATCTTTGCTGTTCTGCAGCCTCCACTGGGTGATAACTCCAGGTGTGGAAGGGACCCAGGCAAATAGGGTCTGGAGTGGAACCCCAGCAAACTGCAGCAGCACTATGGAAAAGGGGCCTGACTGCTAAAAGAAAAACAGAAAGCAACAACAACCACCACAACAAAAGACTCCCACAAAATCCCCATCCAAAGGTCAGCAGCCTCAAAGATCAAAGGTAGATAAACCCATGAAGATGAGGAATAATTAAAATAAAAACACTGAAAACTCAAAAAATCAGAGTGCCTCTTCTTGTCCAAATGATCACAATATGTTTTCAGCACGGGCACAGAACTAGGCTGTGGCTGACATGGATGAATTAACAGAAGTAGACTTCAGAAGACAGATAATAATGAACTTCACTGAGCTAAGGAAGTGTGTTCTAACCCATTGAAAAGAAGCTAAGAACCACAATTAAAAATCATAGGAGCTGTTAACCAGAATAACCAGTTTAATGAAGAATATAAATGACCTGATGGAGCTAAGAAACACAAGACCTTTACAATACAAATGCAAGTATCAACAGCCAAATAGACCAAGCAGAAGAAAAGGATATTAGAGGTTGAAGACTATCTTGCTGAAATAAGGCAGGCAGACAAGACTAGAGGAGAAAGAATGAAAAGGAATTAACAAGCCTCCAAAAATTATGGGATTATGTAAAAATACTGAACCTAAAACTGGCTGGGGTATCTGAAAGAGATGAACAAAACCAAATTGAAAACCACACTTCAGGATATCATCCAGGAGAACTTCCTCAACCCAGCAAGACAGGCCAACATTTGAATTCAGGAAATCCAGAGAATCCCAGTAAGATACTCCATGAGAAGATCAATACCAAGACATAAAATCATCAAATTCTCCAAGGTCGAAATAAAGGGAAAAAAATGTTAAGGACAGCCATAGAGAAAGGCCAGTTCACCTATAAAAGGAAGCCCATCAGACTAACAGCAGACTGCTCAGTGGAAACCCTATAAGCCAGAAGACATTGGAGGACAATATTCAACATTCTTAAATAACTCCCAACCAAAATTACATATTTGGGCAAACTAAGCTTCATAAGCAAAAGAGAAATAAAACCTTTTTCAGACAAGCAAATGCTGAGGAAATACATAACCACCAGGCCTTCCTTGCAAGAGTTCCTGAAGGAAGCATGAAATATGGAAAGTAAAAACTGTTACCAGTCACTACAAAAACACACTGAAGTACACAGATCATTGAAACTATGAAGTAACTACATAAACAAGTCTGCAAAATAACCAGGTAGTATCATGATGATAGGATCAAATTCACACGTAACAATTTTAACCTTAAATATAAATGAGCTAAATGCCCCAATTAAAAGCCACAGAATGGCAAACTGGATAAAAAGTCAAGATCCATCGATGTGCTGTATTCTAGAGACCCATCTCACATGCAAAGACACACATAGGCTCAAAATACAGGGATGGAGGTTACCAAGCAAAGGGAAATCAGCAAAAAGCAGGGGTGACAATCCTAAGGTCTGAGAAAGCAGATTATAAACCAACAAAAATCAAAAAGGACAAAGAAGGGCATTACATAATGGTAAAGAGGTCATTTCAACAAGAAGAGCTAACTATCCTAAATATATATGCACCCAATACAGGAGCACTCAGATTTGTAAAACAAGTTCTTAAAGACCTACAAAGAGACTTAGACTCCCACACAGTAACAGTGGGAGATTTTAACCCCTCACTGTCAATATTATATCATCAGGACAGAAAATTAACAAAGATATTCAGGACTTGAACTCAGCTCTGTATCAAGTGGGACCTGAGATAACTACAGAACACTCCACCACCAAACAACAGAATATACATTCTTCTCAGCACCACATGGTACATACTCTAAAATCAGCCACATAATTGGAAGTAAATCACTCCTTGGCAAATGCAAAATAACTGAAATCATAACAAATAGTCTCTCAGACCACAGTGTAATCTAATTAAAACTCAAGATTAAGAAACTCTCTCAAAACCGTACAACTATATGGACATTGAACAACCTGGACTTGAATGACTTCTGGGTAAATAAAAAAATTAAGGCAGAAATCGGGAAGTTTTTTTGAAACTAATGAGAAGAATGAGACAACATACCAGAATCTGAGACACAGCTAAAGCAGTGTGAAGAGGGAGATTTATAGCACTAAATGCCCACATCAAAAAGCTAGAAAGATCTCAAAATGACATTCTAACATCACAACTAAAAGAACTAGAGAACCAAGAAAAACAACAACAACAACAAAAACCCAAAGCTAGCAGAAGACAAGAAATAACCAAGCTCAGAGCAAAACTGAATGAGATAGAGATACAAAAAATCCTTCAAAATAAAAATATATGAATCTAGGAGGTGGCTTGTGAAAAAAATAAAATAAAATAGACCACTAGCTGGACTAATGAAAGGAGGAAGAATCAAAGAGACAATAAAAAATGATAAAGTGGATATTACCACTGACCCCACAGAAATATCAACAACCATCAGAGAACACTATACACAACTTTATGCAAATAAACTAGAAAATCTAGAAGAGATGGATATATTCCTGGAAACATACACCCTACCAAGACTGAACCAGGAAGGAGTTGAATCCCTGAATAGACCAATAACAAGTTCTAAAATTGAGAGGGTAATAAATAACCTACCAACCAAAAGCCCAGTAGGAGATGGATTTATATCTGAATGCTACCAGAAGTACGAGGAATTGATACCCTTTCTTCTGAAACTATTACAAACAATTGAAAAGGAGGGATTCCTCCCTAACTCACTTTATGAGTCCAGCATCATCCTGATACCAAAACCTGGTAAAGATAAAAGAAAAAAAGGAAACTTCAGGCCAATATCCCTGATGAACATGGACACAAAAATTCTCAATAAAATACTGGCAAACTAAACACAGCAGTGAATCAAAAAACTTATCCACCACAATCAAATTGACTTCATCCCCAGGCTGCAAGGCTGGTTCAACATATGCAAATCAATAAATGTAATTCATCACATAAACAGAGCTAAAGACAAAAACCACGATTATCTGATATGGTTTGACCATGTTCTTACCCAAATCTCATATTGAATAGCTCCCATAATTTTCACATGTCATGGGAGGGACCCAGTAATCATGGGGGCAGGTCTTTCCCATTCTGTTCTCATGATAGTAAGTAAGTCTCATGGGATCTGGTGGTTTTATAAAGTAGAATTCCCCTGTACATACTCTCTTGCCTGCCACCATTTAAGACGTGCCTTTGCTTCTTCTTTGCCTTCCACCATGATTGTGAGGCCTCCTCAGCCATGTCGAACTGTGAGTCCACTAAACCTCTTTGCTTCATATATTACTTGGTCTCAGGTATGTCTTTATTAGCAGCATGAGAACAGAACAATACAGTAAACTGGTAGTGGTAGAGTCGGGTGCTACTGTAAAGATACTTGTCTATGTGAAAACAACTTTGGAATTGGGTAACAGGCAGAGGTTGGTATAATTTGGAGGGCTCAGAAGAAGAAAGGAAAATGTGGGAAAGTTTGAAACTTCCTAGAGACTTGGAGAGCTCAGAAGAGAGGATGATATGGGAAAGACTGGAACCTCCTAGAGAGTGGTTGAATAGTTTTGACCAAAATGTTGATTGTGATATGGACAATAAAGTCCAGGCTGAGGTGGTCTCAGATGGAGATGAGGAGCTTATAACAGGAATAAAGGCCACTCTTGCTATGCAGAGACTGGTGGCATTTTCCCCTGCCCTAGAGATCTGTGGAACTTTGAACTTGAAAGAGATAATAAGGTATCTGGCAGAAGAAATTTCTAAGCAGAAAAATGTTCAAGAAGAAGCAGAGCATAAAATTTTGAAAAATTTGCAGACTAACAATGCAGTACAAAATAAAAACCCATTTTCTGGGAAGAAATTCAATCCTGCTGCAGAAATTCACGTAAGTAATGAGCCAAATGTTAATTGTGAAGACAATGGGGAAAATGTCTCCAGGGCATGTCAGAGACCTTTGAGGCAGCCCCTCCCATCATAGTCCCTGAGGCCTAGGAGGGAAAAATGGTCTCCTGGGTCGCGTTCAGGGATCCCCTGCTATGTGTGGTGTTGAGCCTGTGGGTAGACAGAAGTTAAGAATTGAGGTTTGAGAACTTCTGCCTAATGCTTACAGGCTGTATGGAAATGCCTTGACATCCAGTCAGAAGTTTACTGCAGGGGTGGGGCCCTCATAGAGAACCTCTGCTAGGGCAGCACAGAAGGAAAATATGGAGTTGGAGCCCCAGCACAGTCTCCACTGGGGCACTGCCTAGTGGAGCTATGAGAAGAGCACCACCATCATCCAGACCCCCAAATGGTAGATCCACTGACAGCTGGCACTGTGTACCTGGAAGATCCACAGACACTCAATGTCAGTCCATGAAAGCAGCCAGAAGTGGGGCTATACCCTGCAAAGCCACAGGAGTGGAGCTGCCCAAGACTATGGGAGCCTACCTCCTGTGTCAGCATGACCTGGATGTGAGACATGGAGTCAAAGAAGATCATTTTGGAACTTTAAGGTTTAATGATTGCCCTATTGGATTTCAGTCTTACATGGAGCCTGTAGCCCCTTTCTTTGGCCAGTTACTGACATTTGGAACAGATGTATCTACCAAATGCCCATACTCCATTGTATCTAGGAAGAAACTAATTTGCTTTTGATTTTACAGGCTCATAGGTGGAAAGGACTACTTGCCTTGTCTCAGGTAAGACTTTCGACTGTGGACTTTTGAGTTAATGCTGAAATGAGTTAAGATTTTGGGGAAATGTTGGCAAGGCATAATTGATTTTGAAATGCGAGGACATTAAATTTCAGAAGAGTCAAGGATGAAATGATATAGTTCGGCTGTGCCCTAATCCAAATCTCATCTTGAATTATAGTTCCCATAATTCCTACATGTCATGGGAGAGAGGCAATTGAATCATGGGGGTGGGTCTTTCCCATGCTGTTCTTGTGATAGTGAGTAAGTCTCATGAGATCTGATGGTTTTATAAAGGGGAATTTCTCTGCACATGCCCTCTTGCCTGCCACTATATGTAAGATGTGGCCGGGCGCGGTGGCTCAAGCCTGTAATCCCAGCACTTTGGGAGGCTGAGACGGGCGGATCACGAGGTCAGGAGATCGAGACCATCCTGGCCAACACGGTGAAACCCCGTCTCTACTAAAATACAAAACTAGCCGGGCGAGGTGGAGGGCGCCTATAGTCCCAGCTACTCGGGAGGCTGAGGCAGGAGAACGGCGTAAACCCGGGAGGCGGAGCTTGCAGTGAGCTGAGATCCAGCCACTGCACTCCAGCCTGGGTGACAGAGCGAGACTCCGTCTCAAAAAAAAAATTAAAAAAAAAAAAAAAGATGTGATTTTGCTTCTCCTTTGCCATGATTGTGAGGCCTCCTCAGTCATGTGGAATTGTGAATCCATTAAACCTCTTACCATTATAAATTACCCAGTCTCAGATATGTCTTTATTAGCAGCATGAGAACAGACTAATATATTATCTCAATAGATGCAGAAAAGGCCTTTGATAAATTTCAACATCACTTCATGTGAAAACTCTCAAAAGCTAGGTATTGAAGAAACATACCTCAAAATAATAAGATCCATTTATGAAAAGTAATAGCCAATATCATACTGAATGGGGAAAAGCTGTAAGCATTCCCCTTGAAAACCAGCACAAAACACGTATACCTTCTCTCTTATTCAACATAGTATTGGAAGTCCTGGTCAGGGCAATCAGGCAAGAGAAAGAAATAAAGCATATTAAAATAGGAAGAGATGACATCAAGTTGTCTTTGTTTTCAGATGACAGGATCCTATATCTAAAAAACTCCATCGTCTCAGCTTAAAAGCTTAACTCATGAGCAACTTCAGCAGTCTCAGGATGCAAAATCAATGTGCAAAAGTCACAAGCATTCCTACATAACAAAAACCAACCAGCAGAGAACCAAATCATGAATGAACTCCCATTTACAATGGCTACAAAGAGAAGAAAATCCCTTGGAATATAGCTACCAAGGGAAGTGAAGAACCTCTTCAAGGAGAACTACAAACCACTGCTCAAGGAAATCAGAGAGGACACAAACAAATGGAAAAACATCCCATGCTCTTGGATAGGAAGAAACAATATTGTGAAAATGGTCATACTGCCCAAAGCAATTTATAGAATCAATGCTATTACCATTAAATCACCATTGTCACTCTTCACAGAATTAGAATACACTATTTTAAAATTCATATGGAACCAAAAAAGAGCTCATATAACCAAGACAATCCTAAGCAAAAAGAACAAACCTGGAAGCATCACGCTACCTGACTTCAAACTACACTACAAGGTTACACTAACCAAAACAGCATGGTACTGGTACAAAAAAAACCAGACACATAGACCAGTGGAACAGAATAGAGAACTCAGAAATAGGACCACACACCTGCAACTATCTGTTCTTTGACAAACCTGACAAAAACAAGCAATGGGGAAAGGATTTCCTATTTAATAAATGGTGCTCAGAGAACTGGCTAGCCATATGCAGAAAATTGAATCTGGGCCCCTTCCTTATACCTTTTACAAAAATTAACTCAAGCTGCATTAAAGACTTAAATGTATAACCAAAAACTATAAAGAAAAAAACCCTAGAAGAAAACCTGGGCAATACCATTCAGGACATAGGCATTGGCAAAGATATAATGACAAAAACATCAAAAGCAATTACAACAAAAGCAAATTTGACTAGTGGAATCTAAACTAAAGCGCTTCTGCACAGCAAAATAAACTATCATCAGAGTGAATAAGCAATCTAAAGACTAGAAGAAAAATTTAGCAATCCATTCATCTGACAAAGATCTAATATTCTGAATCTACAAAAAACTTAAATTTACTAGAAAAAAAACCCATTAAAAGTGGGCAAAGGATATGAACAGATACTTCTCAAAAGAAGACATTCATGTGGCCATCAAGTATATGAAAAAAGATCTCCACATCACTGATCATTAGAGAAATGCAAATCAAAACCATGAGATACCATCTCATGCCAGTCAGAATGGCAATTATTAAAAAGTCAAGAAATAATAGATGCTGGCAAGGTTGAGGAGAAACAAACACTTTTACATTGTTGGTGAGAATGTAAATTAGTTCAACCATTGTGGAAGACAATGTGACAATTTCTGAAAGAATGAGAAATACCATTTGAGCCAGCAATCCCATTATTGGATATACACTCAAAGGAATATAAATCATTCTATTACAAAGATACATGCATGCATACATATGTTCATTGCAGCACTATTCACAATAGCAAAGACATGGAATCGACCCAATTGCCCATCAGTGATAAACTAGATAAAGAAAATGTGGTACATATACACCATGGAATACTATGCAGCTATAAAAAGGAATTAGATCATATGTTTTGCAGAGATATGGATGAAGCTGGAAGCCATTATCTTCAGCAAACTAATGCAGGAACAGAAAACTAAACACTGCATGTTCTCACTTATAAGTGGGAGCTGAACAATGAGAACACTTGGACATGGGGAGGGGAGCAACACACACTGGGTCCCATCTGGGCATGTGGTGGGGGAAAAGGAAAGCATTAGGAAAAATGGCTAATCCATATGGGGCTTAATACCTAGGTGATAGGTTGATAGTGCAGCAAACCACCATGGCACACATTTTACCTATGTAACAAACCTGCACATTCTGCACATGTACCCTAGAACTTTTAAGAAAACAAATCTAAAAAACAAAAACTTCCACTTTATTATACAAACAATATCTTAGAAAGATAATTGGCTTTGAAACAGAATCAAGACACATTGAAATATATGTGATAAGTCTCTCTATGCAGCCATGAGTTTGTGTCCCTCTGCTTAATATCGCATACAATAACAGTTGGGACAACATAGATTTGTTATGCTCACCTGTTGTGGAAAATAAGTTTTCCAGTGTGCACCCATTCAAATTGAACAGATACTTGTCCAAGTAAGGGTCTCTACCTAGCTAAATTTCCATCTACTACTATCTAACTTATTTAAGTGACAATTTTCCATTCTTCCTATCTCTGGCTTAAATCCTCTAAGATATTATAATATCTCTTTGTTTTATCAACATTTATTATCTATTATATGTTAAATCCTGTGCTTAACTTTAGGGTAAGAAAGAAAGGATAAAGAAATGTAACACGTCTGTTGAAGATAAGCAAAATAGTGAAAACAAAACCAAAAAGTCCTAATGGCAGATATCATCATTCCCTGGGTTTTGTATTCCAGTGCCTATCAGTGTCTGACACATGCATCAGAAATGTTAGTGAAAAGAAATGCTTCCTAACAGAGATAAAGACAAGTGCCCCAGGACATAAAAGAGATTTAGGGGCAGTTTTCAAGACGCTGAAGCCTGAAAAATGGGTGTTACAAGAAAAACCCAGAATTATTTAGAAATATGTTTCCCTAAACTGGGAAGGAGCCAAGAGATCAAAGAATGACTAGGACAAGTACAGTTTGGTGAATAGATGAGTTTATTAGGACTTACATTCAGGGCACTCCTGGGTGGCAGCATGATAGCTCTAGAGATTCACCCTGCCCCTCATCTCTAAGCTCATTTCAAATTAGTTTTCTGGCTTTTTGCCTACTGTGTGCAATGAGACTGGTTTAATATGTTCCCAGATACTCCCTGGGATGTTTGGGTTCTCAGGGACACTTGTTCCTCAGTTGGACACCGTGGCCTTGGCTCACTGCCTGGCCTTCAGGATTCAAGCAGCAGATGTACACTCTTAAGTAACCTGGGGAGGGACCTGTCACACTACAATGAGTCAGCAGGTAGATGAGGAGGAGGGGCATGCCAAGGAGGAGGGGCATGTGTGAAGGCAGCACAAAGGAGAGCCAGGTACATGATGGGCTCAGAGGACGGAAAGTAATTGGGTATGACTTGAGTTTAGCTTGTGTTAGGGATAGTAGCAGGAGATGAGCAGGAAATGGCTAGTAGAAGACATAGTCAAGGACCTTGATGTTGTCTTGTGGAGTCTGAACCTTATTGCTATTTAACTAGTAGCAAGTGAATTTTATATAACTCAGATCAGATCACATTCTTCTTGGGGCCAATCTTTATGTAAGAACATGCTGATGTACCCTAGATCCACAACATAGTGCTATGCAAAGAAGGAAGTCATCATCATTACCATCATCAGTCACCATCATCATCATCTAAGATTTTCTAAGTTCTATGTCATATGCCATGTCCTGTGCTGATCTTTTAAATGTCACAACACCCCATTGGGATAGATACTTGTTCTCACTTTACACATGAACAAACACAAGCTTGTGGAAAATTAGGTAACATCTTCAATTCCATATGGCTAGTAAATGCCAGAGCAGCTAAGATTCTTAGTTAAGATCAGGTTTTATCCCTCATACACCCTGCCTCTCTTGATAAACACTGATCAACTCATTGAATTTATAATTTTCCTCCACCAAAATGAAATTGTCTTTGGTGATCAATTCTACTTGATTTTACAAAGATTTTTTTTTTTTTTCTTTACAGGTTACAATGTAATTTGGGGGAAAATGTGTACAGAAAATGGCATTGGGTAAGCCTAGATCCTGATTTTCTGGGCCAGATCTGAGCCCCACCCTCATCCCCGTTAGTCATCATACACATTATTCTGGCATATCATAAAATACAGACATCTAAGTGCATTTCACTAGCTATGATAAGCTCTCTATCCTCTTTATTTTCCCCAAAATTGACAGGTATCATTAAAACCTCCTCCATAAAACTTTTTAGCAGTTAACTAAGTCCTCATCTCTCTGGAAGGAAAAAAAATGAAGGCACATTTTTTAAATGTATAAACTGAATCTTCAGAGGTACAGCGTTGGAGGTTGTCATGGCAACTTTTCTCTCTCCTTCCCACTGTTTTTGGCAAGTTTTTTATTAAACAAAACAAAAAAAATTAAATGCCCTCATTAGCCCCACCATTTCCAGTGGAATCAAATCATTTCTTTGAAATTTCTTATGACCCAAGTCATACACTCATAATACACTAAACACTGAGAAAAATATTTACTTTAATTTCCCAATATTAAGAACTGAGGACCGAATTAATTCACACACTCATTCATTGCATATAACCTAGAATTCCCCCTTTATAATTGTGAATACAGACTTGTAGATAGGTCCTCACTTAAAGGAGTCCATTATCTCATATGACAGATAAAATGAGTACCTGAATATGATTTAGGCAACAAATAAAAGAAGTTCATAACACGATAAGGGTTCACAGGAAAAAAAAAAAAAAAAAAAGTTTTCTGATTTACGATCATCCTTGAAAGTTTGCTAAGAAAGGGTAGGAGGCTGGGTTTAATTATAATAGGTCTTCTATGTCTGGTTGAAGAGCATGATCTATACTTACTCGAAAGGATATTTCTGAGTCACAGTTATATATATATATAAAATATCTGGATACTAAATCTGAAAATGTAGTATACGGTATACCACCGAACAGGGAGACAATCTAAGGGCTTGGGAGGATGGACTGGAGAAAAACAGGGAATTTTGAAAGATAGGCTGGTGTGGAAATATGATAGTGTTTAATTTCCCATATCTCAAGATTGAGTTAGAAAATATTGTGTTTTCACAAATTAACTGACTAGATAGAAAAAAAAAAAAAAATCACAGACATTTCTTGTAGCAATGCTAAAGGAAATCCTAACCAAGATTGAAACTAGACTTTTTCTAAAGCACAATGGACAAGTTTTAGGAGAAAAAATACTGTGGTTCTTTCTTGATAAATAATGATTGAACTTTTCCAGTTTAAAAAAAAAAAAAAAAACTAGTTATATTCCTTTTTTCATTATTTTCTTTGATCATGTCTTTTGTACCACATGTATATAGTGATAGAAGTTAGAAAACAAAGGAGAACCTTAAATGCTTTAATGCTTAAAGCTCCCTCTCACTATGCTGTCATCTCAATGAAGCAAAGGTGGAAATGCATTTCTCTAGGGCCGATTAATTCCTGATAGTTAGCAAAGACCAGCAAATATTTGTGTACCAAGGGAAGAATGTTTCTTGAACAATCGTCTAAAGAGGAGACTACCCTAAAGTTACCAAATGAATTCTAAAGGTGTCTTGTCCAAAATAATACATAAATAAAATGAGTAAGTCATCCCATTAGCCCTTGGGAACACCTAAACTTTTTAACCCTAAAATGTAATCCAAGAACTATGACTTAGGTTCAGTGAATAATTTCTAGTCTGTTTCCTACAATTGAAGTATTTTTTAAACAGAGAAAGTAGATTTTCAAGAGTAAATTTTGATATTTTCAAAGCCTAATTGAAGTTCTCCATTTACACATATGGCAAGGTTGAAAATCTCCTTGCTTTCACTAGATGTAATCATCTCAGGGTAGTCACATATCTTATATCTCATGCTGATCAGGAGCTCTATCTGGCAGCTGTTTAAGTCCCCAGTTAATTAAAAATGGAAAAACAAATTAATTATTCCTTAATATATGCAGTTGGCATGATAGCTGACTTTTTAGAAGAGTGAATCCACAGAGGATATAAAAATAAAATTATCCTTAGGGATAAAATATCTAGGACTTAAAAGGATTTTATGATAGCTCAGTTAGACACCTAAGACCTCTATTATCATATAAAGAAGAATTCATCTTTTATAGGACCTGGGAACAGAACAGGGAACAGATGTGCTTTAATATAAAAGGACTGGGAGAGAAATAGCTAAAGAACTTGATATAAAGAAATAGTGGGCCCAACAAAGACCAAGAATACCTGGGGTATTGGGTTCCTGAGCAGCAAAGCAAACTTGGACTCTGTTACAACTTAATCTTAAGTTCTAAAGCAAGTATTTGCACATCACTAAAATAGCATTGTAACTGACAAATAGCAAGCTCATCACATGAATGGCCATGACTAACTGATTAAATGGGAAGAGATCTCAGAATTATTCTATCATGATGGTTAGTGACATGGTTTCATAGAAAGTTCCAAAGAATTCCCAAATCACACTGTAAAGCATGATTTCCAGACTCAGAATCAGAAAGTAACAGCTTTTTGTAGCATAATATATGTTGAATTTTATTTCATTTCAATTTTAATTTTAGATACACCTACAGGTTTGTGACATGGGTATATAACATGATACTGAGGTTTGAGGTAAGAACAGTATGAACCCTATCACCCCGGTGTGAGCATAGTACCCAACAGGTAGTTTATCAACCCAGGCCTCCCCTCCCTTCCCCCTCTAGTAATCTGTAGTGTCTACTCTTCCCATGTTTATGTCCATGGGTATTCAATGTTTAGCTCCCATTTATAAGTGAGAATATTTCATTTGCTGTTTCTACATTAATTTAAGATAATGGCCTCCAGCAGCATTCATGTTGCTGCAAAGGAGATGATTTTTTTATTATACTTTAAATTCTAGGGTACATGTGCACAACGTGCAGTTTTGTTACATATGTATACATGTGCCATATTGGTGTGCTGCACCTGTTAACTCATCGTTTATATTAGGTATATCTCCTAATGCTAGCCCTCCCCCATTCCCCCACCCCATGACAGGCCCTGGTGTGTGACTTTCCCCACCCTGTGTCCAAGTGTTCTCATTTTTCAGTTCCCACCTATGAGTGAGAACATGTGGTGTTTGGTTTTCTGTGCTTGTGATAGTTTGCTCAGAATGATGGTTTCCAACTTCATCCATGTCCCTACAAAGGACATGAACTCATCCTTTTTTATGGCTGCACAGTATTCCATGCTGTATATGTGCCACATTTTCTTAATCCAGTCTGTCGTTGATGGACATTCGGGTTGGTTCCAAGTCTTTTCTATTGTGAATAGTGCCACAATAAACATACATGTGGATGTGTCTTTACAGCAGCATGATTTATAATCCTCTGGGTATATACACAAGATTATATGGGATGGCTGGGTCAAATGGTATTTCTGTTCTAGATCCTTGAGGAATCGCCACACTGTCTTCCACAATGGTTGAAATAGTTGGCTGCATTGTATTCTATGATATATATATGTGTGTGTATATATGTGTGTGTGTGTATATATCTATATATATAACATTTTCTATATCCAATCAACCATTGATGAATACCTAGAAGGATTTCATGTCTTTATCGTCTTCAATAATGTCTTAATGCTCATGCAAGTACATGTGTCTTTTGGTAGAACAATTTCATTTCCTTTGGACATACACCCAATAATGGACATACACCCNAATTTCGTTGATGGACATTCGGGTTGGTTCCAAGTCTTTTCTATTGTGAATAGTGCCACAATAAACATACATGTGGATGTGTCTTTACAGCAGCATGATTTATAATCCTCTGGGTATATACACAAGATTATATGGGATGGCTGGGTCAAATGGTATTTCTGTTCTAGATCCTTGAGGAATCGCCACACTGTCTTCCACAATGGTTGAAATAGTTGGCTGCATTGTATTCTATGATATATATATGTGTGTGTATATATGTGTGTGTGTGTATATATCTATATATATAACATTTTCTATATCCAATCAACCATTGATGAATACCTAGAAGGATTTCATGTCTTTATCGTCTTCAATAATGTCTTAATGCTCATGCAAGTACATGTGTCTTTTGGTAGAACAATTTCATTTCCTTTGGACATACACCCAATAATGGACATACACCCAGTTGACCTATTAAGGTCAAATGGCAGCTCTGTTTTAGCTCTTTGAGAAATTACCAAACTTCTTTCCACAGTGGCTGAACTAATTTGTATACCCACCAGCAGTGTACAAGCATTCCCTTCTATCCACAACCTTTTCAGCATCTTTATTTTTTGACTTTTTAATAATAGCCATTCTGACTGGTGTAAGATGATATATTACTATGATTTTGATTTGTATTTCTCTGATTATTAGTGATGATGAGCATTTTTCATGTTTATTGGCCACTCGTATATCTTTTTTTGTGACATGTCTATTCATTTCCTTTGATCATTTTTAATGGGGTTGTTTTTTGTTTGTTGGTTTAACTTCCTTATAGATCTGGATATTAGACTTCTAACAGATGCATAGTTTAAAAATATTTTCTCCCATCCTGTAGGTTGTCTGTTTACTCTCTTGAATGTTTATTTTGCTGTGCAGAAGCACCTTAGTTTAATTAAGTCCCATATGTCAATTTTTTTATTTCGTTGCAATTGCTTTTGAAATAAATAATCAAAAAAATTATTTGCCAAGTCCAATGTTGAGAAGGGTATTTCCTAAGTTTTCACCTAGGATTTTTAGAGCTGGAGGTTATACATTTAAATCTTTAATCCATCTTGAGTTAACTTTCATATATGGTAAAATGTAGGGGTCTGGTTTCATTCTGATTACGGCTAGCTAGCTATCCCGGCACCGTTTGTTGAATAGAGAATCCTTCCCCTATTGCCTGTATTTTGTTTGCCTTGTCAAACATCAGATGTCTGTAGGTATGTGGCTGTATTTCTGAGTTTTGTATTCATTCCATTGCTCTATATATGTCTGTTTATATACCAATACTATGCTGTTTTTGTTACTGTAGACTTAGTACAGTTTGAAGTTGGGTAGTGTGATGCCTCCAGCTTTGTTCTTTTTAGTTAGAATTGCTTTAGCTATCCAGGTTCTTTTTTCATCCCTTGATCATGTAAGGCTTTATTCCTGCAATACAAGGTTGGTTCAACATGTGCAAATCAATAAATGTGATTCACTACATAAACAGAACTGGAAACAAAAATCATATAATCATCTCAACAGACACAGAAAAAGCTTTTGATAAAATCCAAAATAGCTTCATGATAAAAACATCAACAGACTAGGCATCAAAGAAACATAGCTAGCCGGGCGTAGTGGCTCACGCCTGTAATTCCAGCACTTGGGGAGGCCGAGGCGGGCAGATCACGAGATCAGGAGATCAAGACCATCCTGACTAACACAGTGAAACCCCGCCTCTACTAAAAATACAAAAAAAAAAAAAAAAAAAACTAGCCGGGCGTAGTGGCAGGAGCCTGTAGTCCCAGCTACTCTGGAGGCTGAGGCAGGAGAATGGCGTGAACCCAGGAGGCGGAGCTTGCAGTGAGGCGAGATCGCGCCATTGCACTCCAGCCTGGGCAACAGGGCGAGACTCTGTCTCAAAAAAAAAAAAAAAAAGAAAAGAAAAGAAACATAACTAAAAATCATTAGAGCCATCTTTGACAAACCACAGTCAACATCATAACCAATGGGCAAAAGCTGGAACCATTAGCCTTGAGAAGTAGAACAATACAGGGATGTCCACTCTTACCACTCATTCAACATAATAGTGGAAGTGCTAGCCAGAGCAATCATGCAAGGTAAAGAAATAAAAGGCATCCAAATAGGAAAAGAAAAAGTCAAACTATTTCTCTTCAATGACAATGATTCTATACCCAGAAAATCCTAAAGCCTCCACTAAAAGCATTTCTATATACTAATAATATCCAGGCTGAGGTTCAAATCAAGACCACAATCTCATTTACAACAGCCACAAGAAAAAATGAAATACCTAGGAATACATCTAATCAACAAAATGAAAGACATCTACAAGGAGAACTATAAAATATTGCTGAAAGAGATCAGAGACAACACAAACAAATGAAAAAACAGTATATGCTCACGGATTGGAAGAATCAATGTCATACTGCCCAAAATGGTCATACTGCCCAAAGCAATTTACTGATTCAATGCTATTCCTGTTAAAGTACCAATGCCATTAATCACAGAATTATAAAAAGTTATTCTAAAATTCATAAGGAAATAATGGTTTCTAGTGGCTGCTCACTTACTGTGAGATCTTAGGCAAGTCATTTAGCTCTATGCATTTCAGACTCTCCTTTTATAAAAGGGAAGCTGTTTGTTCTTGTCTCTGAGTCACAGGAATGCAGTGGAGAAATTTATGCATGGCTATTTTGAGTTATGATGAAGACAGATTTTTCCTAGATCCAAAAGCTAATGACTCTTTTGCCTTGGGGTATTTATCTTAATTGACATTTCTTCAGCTTTACTAACACCAGGGAGACCAGCTATGTCTAGACTTCTTTAGGGCCATTTTATATTGCTGTTACAGAATAAATTATTAAGGGAAATTTACCATGTAAATTTATCACCTTTCAACCACAACATTAAAAATGACACCAGTTTTCTTAAATTAATATTAGCTTTTTTTTTCCCCTAAGGGGTCTAATTCCTTTTAACTCACTTTACCTCACAACACCCCAAAGAGAGACTAGTACTAACATTCCCAACCCTCATTACAAATGGGGAAACTGAGAATCAGTAGTAAATAACTGATCCAGAGAGATTAAGTGAATTTCCAGTAGAGGTAAGATTAGGATATAGATCTCTTGACTTTCTGTCTCAGTAGGAACAGCTTCCTTGGTATTAGAACACCAAGAAACACAGGAAGGTTCACCTCTTACAAAATAGTTCTTATCAGCTTGCTATAGTGCTTTATACCTGCCCTAACCCTACCCCTAAAACAAAATATTATTATAGCTAATAGTTATCAAGTATATATTTGTACAATTACATCTCATGATTCTCACAATAGTCCTAATTATCTATAGCAAGGTTGAATAACTTACCAGAGGTCACACAGCTGGTGAACTAGGCATTAAATGTTCTTATGAAAAGAGATAAATGTTTAGGTAAACATATATATATATATAAATGTATATATATATAAAGTGGTAGAGTGAATGTGTATATATCTATTATATATCTATGTACCTATTATATATCTATAATATATCCCTTACATATCTATATCTAATTTATACATCTATATCTATTATATATCTGTATCTCTCTAGATATACCACTTTATATCTACACCATTTATATATATACCATATATCATATAATATACATATAGAATATATGTTCATATATTTATATAATTATATAGAATTTATTATATCCATATATATTTTATATAAATTATACATTGCATATATTTATATAAATTATATGCATTGTATATATAATATATCATATATATCACATACATACTGTTATATTGTATACGCATAAAATAGCATGGGGCATATCATATAAGTATACATATCATATGTAATACCATGCAATATATACATATAATATATAACCTGATATTCCCCCACATACCCCCATAGAGTCACCTCATACTACTCCATATATCATGAAATATTATGTTATAAATACATGTATATCATGATATATCATGTATTATTATAATATAGATTAGCATCATAATAATATAGAAACTAATGGTTTCTACGTGGGCTGCTCACTGTGCGATCTTAGGCATTCATGTCATTTATGCTCTATGTCATGTTCTTATAGTAACATTATAAACTGGACCTGAGTATAACCACAACTTTTTCCTGATATGTCCTATATCTGATCTCGCCATTACTCAACCTTCCCTTTTGGATAGACTACTGATACTTAATCCATTATATCGGAATATTTACATTATACTCTTTACCAATCTAGATATTCATCATACTTACATCAGCATATCTTGTTAACTATCACTATATGATGTATTATATCATGCAGATATGGTAGCTCAGATTATCACATCTTATATCAAAGGTCTATCTCAGTACCATATCTGACTACCTATTGTATCAATCCTCACTAGCTAGGTAGCATGATTACCTCAGTATCAGATATCTGATATATATGATATATATCATATCAGATATCATATATATCAGATATCTGATATATATATATATAGTGGTAGGGTTGTTTACAGGAAAAGGGTGAAACTTTGAAGACAAGGAGCTCTGGGTTCAGAACCCAACTCAACAGTTCATAAAACATGAGACATTCAATATGTTATAGTGAAAAACAAAATACAAATGGAATCACATTAATTCTCTGTTTGGGACCATGTTCTGGTTCCTGACTACCACAGGTCCCTTCACGACACACCTTCTGTGCCTCCCCAGCATCATCTCTCATCACCCTTCTCTTTGCTTCCTGTATTAGGTCACACACCACCACCTATTCAGTTTTGCCAACAGGACATTATCTATTTTATGCCCCCTCAAAGCCTTTTCACATTTTGTTCCCTTTTCCTGGAATGCATCCCCCCACCCCACTCCCATCCTCTATTCTTCACCATGTATTAGGGGCCTTCCCCTCAGCCTCAAACTCTACATAGTATGCATTACTCTTCATGCATTTAGATAAGGACCCTGAAGTTAAAAGATGCTGAAGCAGCTGCCAGGCTCACATTGCTAGTGAGGCACTGAGCTAAAATTCAAATCCAGTTCTACCTCCAAAGTTCAGGGTTTTTACATTTACCTAAGTGTAAAGATGTCTCTGACAGGTAAAATCATATTTCAGCCTTAGTCTGGGGACTGTCTGATATATCTTGAGAGAAATCGGGGACTGCTAGTCCTTCCTTGTTGCTCATCAGTACACTACTAAAATTTAGGGCATCTTGGGCCATAAGGCTTAGGCCTTTCTCACAATACCAGACTGAAGTCTGATGCTGTCAAGGAAAGCATGAAACTCCAACCACTTAGCTACTTAAGATATGTCTGTCAAAGGATCCACCCCAAGAGTATTCCAAAGGAAGGCCATAAGGGCTAAGTAACACTGTTCTATTCTTACGCACAGATGTAATGACCCAAGAGGGACCTATGACAAAATCAGAAGTACTCAGGTCACTGAAATTGGATTGTTTTTATGATGACATCAGCAAACGACTTAAGCTAACTTTGAAAACTGCTCATTTTCATGCAATTTGCTCATTTATTCAATACATTCTTAAAGAGAATCTATCAAATAGTGTACACTGCATTCATTATTTGACATACTGCAATAAATGGATGAGACTTGGACCTTGCCCTTTTGCCATCTAGGGGAAAACAGACAAGATACATGTAAACAAATGGATGATTGCAAACTGTGACAATAAAAGAAGTATGCCGAGTGATGTGATAGGGAATAACAAATGAGGAGATGTTTGCTTTATATTGTCTCTTCTTGGAGCCTGGGACCTTGCAAATGTGAAGTTTCCTCTACATGCAAAGAGCTGGGGGAGAAAGCTCCTGCTGGAAGGGACTGCAAATATGAAGACTCTGATACAGGGTCAGTGAGTTTGATGTGATCAAGGTACTGAAAGAAGAGAGGAGAATGTATTATTGAAAAGAAGAGTGAAATAAGATATTTATTCAGTTATTCATACAGCTTTACAGAGCACCAACCACTTACTAGGTGCTATTCCAGGTGCTGAATATAAACCAGTAGCAGACAGAGAAGCTCATGTTCCACTGGTGTTGACATTCCAGCAAGAGTCTGGAGCAACAGGCAGGCTTCACGCCTTCAGGGTTTTATAAGGCAAAGAGTTTGGAGTTTATTCTAATTGGAATGTAAAGCCAGGAAGTTACGTGAGCTGATAAATATTTTAAAAGCTCACCCTGGGCTCCACTATGTGGTGACAGCCAGAAACATTCAGAATTATTGTTGTCATTATTTTGATTATTATCAATAATTAATATCCTGGGTCTCTTTTACTTATATTTTTGAAGGTAGGGATCTTGTCAACACAGTGACAAAAATTTCAACCCACTAGAGGGAATCATTTACAAAAGGGCACCAACAGAGCACAGTGTTGTTTGCTCTCAGAGCCTATTTCCTCCAGATAATTTCTAAACTAAAACTAATTGACATATTAGCCAATAATGTTTATAAGGCAGAAGTCACTGGAGGTAAGTAGAAAGGGCGGAGAAGAAACAGTGCCTATCTGTAAATACAGGAATAATTTATAATCAGTCACATCATTTTCTTCCCTACGCCTTTTCTATCCCTTCCTAATTATAGGCCTCTTTAGAATATGGGAAATAATCAAATTCCATTTGTTTCTTCTAAGCAAAGGAAGTAAGCAGTTTTCAAATCCTCTTGCAAGAAAGTGGGCTATTCCAACTCGTTTGCCCTTGAGAAATACTATTCTCTCCTGGAAGAAGTATGGATTTTGGACTGTGAGATTATTCATATCTCAATTCCAGTATTAACTGTAAAACTTGGCTAAGTTATTTAGCTTCCCAAAAATAAGAAGATAAAACAGGTATTTAAAGAAAAACTTGTGTGTGTTTTTAGCAGCACTATTCACAATGGCCACCATGTTGGACAGGCTGGTCTCAGACTCCTGACCTCAGATGATCCACCTGCCTTGGCCTCCCAAAATGCTGGGATAAGAGGCGTGAGCCACCACCTCGGGCCAAGAAATCATCTGCTTTTAAGCCAAAGGAGTTACAAAATTATAAACTCAGGTATTTAAGTTTCATATTTAAAGTCACTCTAATGTTGAAAGGAATTTAACATTTCAAAGGATCTAACAAGATTAGCCTTATGTTTATTGAGGGCCTAATCTTATATTTGTGATTTCTGTTTGAAAGTACAATGGTATTTAATCTTTATAAGTGGTGTTAGATTCACCACATGTAATTGATTAGGGATTTTTTTAATTTTTTAAGACTTGCAAGGTTGTAGTTATTCAACCATTTGAATTGTTTAAAAAAAATTCAGTTTAAAATATTTGAGAGAACTTAATAGACAAAGCTTATAAATGGAACCAAACTAATCAAAATGACAGAATTGCTAGATTTATTCATAGAATAATACGATAAGCCAAGATTCTTAAGGTAAAATAAAGTTTATGAATTTATATGTTTAATAAATTCAATAGTAATTAAAAATAACAGTAACCAAAAATACGCTTTTCTATGCACAGAAATCACCTCTAAACAAAGTTAAAGCTTTGCCCTTGTCAGTCCACCTATCTTCCCCCCTTCCCCACCTCCACCCAGCCCCATCCCCCCAAAAAAGATTAAATATATTAATAAAGAAATTTAAAACTTCACTTTTATATTTGTCATTCAATAAAGCCATCCACACTCTCTCTAGTCTTCTCTCATCAATGCACATATATGCCACCTCTTCTATCCAGGCTCATGTTGCACTATTTAGAGTTTAACTCTCAAGCACAGTATAGTACAGAAATGTGACCTTTTACTCATCATGCCCCCATGAATTTGCCACTCCTTTCTCAGTAATATAATTTAGACCAATCTTATTTTCCACTTGCCGATGATGCAAAAAAAAAAAAAAAAAAAAAAA
>NW_016803776.1:1043980-1045971 GCF_001698545.2 Rhinopithecus bieti | reverse complement strand
TCACCTCCACCAAGCCCCATCCCCCCAAAAAAGATTAAATATATTAATAAAGAAATTTAAAACTTCACTTTTATATTTGTCATTCAATAAAGCCATCCACACTCTCTCTAGTCTTCTCTCATCAATGCACATATATGCCACCTCTTCTATCCAGGCTCATGTTGCACTATTTAGAGTTTAACTCTCAAGCACAGTATAGTACAGAAATGTGACCTTTTACTCATCATGCCCCATGAATTTGCCACTCCTTTCTCAGTAATATAATTTAGACCAATCTTATTTTCCACTTGCCGATGATGCAAAAAAAAAAAAAAAAAAAAAAAATGCTTTCATTTCCTTTACTCAAGTTCAGCACACTCAATTTATTATGGCACACTTTCCTGCAGAGCTACGTATTGCTTCATAATATTTCTCAAAACAGCCTTTTAGGTAACTGTCTCGAATTTTCAGAAATGACATTCAAAATGAAATCTGTTTATCATTCCCAGTCTTACTCCTGAATTATTTTGTCGGTTCCCCTTCTCCATTTCCCCACCCTTAAACAAACAATAAAACTAATACCCTGAACTACATCTGGTTTACGTGATTATCTTTCCAGGGCCCACAAAATAAGTAACTGCTTAACAACACCTCTTATATGTGCTCACAATCCATTGCTAGGCATAGAGTATGTTCGAATTGATTACTGAATATTGCACACCAAAAATATACACAATTTTTGTTAATTAAAAAAATCAATTATTGATAGTATTTAAAGCTAGGTAGTTACAAAATGGACCTTTCCTGTTGCAAAAAAACAAGACAGTCTTTTTCCAGATGTTAAATACTCCATGCTATAACTATCTCCAAATTGTCTTTTATCTACAGGACTAAAACATTCCATGGTATCTTTGCATTTTCCAGACTATAACTAAATGAAATAATCTTCAAGACCTATCATTCCCTAGACAGTCTTTTGGAGAAATATAGTATAAAAGCTCTATCCCAGTGGTTTATTATGCTGTGTTAATCTGTCAGTATGCATTATTAGTAATGCTCTCAATACATTAGTGAGTACACTGAGGTTTACTAAAGGTCAACTACATCATCAATTGAGGTTCCAACTGACAAAAATCACTTAAAATTATAAAACAAATAGTCCAGAAGTGTCTGGAGCCATGAGGCCCGGAATTCGCCGACCTCTGTTGCTTGATCTCCGCAAAGTGGAGTCAAGATGGCACATTTCTGGGTTCTTCATTACAAACCTTTCCCGCACGTGCACTAACCTTTCCCGCGCGTGCTAACCTTTCCTGTGTGCGCGCAAACATTTTTCCCGCCCAAGAAGATATGCAGCCTACGGCGCAGGCACAATCCCGCGCCCGGGAAAATTACAAACTCACGGCGCATGCGCAATTGCAATTTGAGTAAACCCAGCCTCCTGTCACCGCCTTGGCCCAACCTCTTCCTCTGCCAGCCTATATGAGGCATTGCAGCGCCACCATTAAACGAGACTTGATCAGACTATTTGTCTTGTCTCCATTTCTCGTGTTTTCTTGTCTCCTCCATTCCCACTCCCCCTTCCAGGGTCTGTTCGACTGTCCTGCAGGTCGGGACACCTGGCGCCCAAACAGGGACCTGGACACGGGGGAAACAGTGAGGAAGAAGGCACTAGAGTCGGCCGAAAGTGAAAGTGAAAGAAATTCCTCCGGACGTCGCGGGAACCTGCCGCGTTGGAACCAGAGGTGAGTAATAGTGTCTGATTATGGGACAAGAATTAAGCCAGCATCAGATTTATGTAGGCAATTAAAAGAGGCTTTAAAAGCACGAGGAGTAAAGGTTAAAAGTAATGATTTGTTTAAATTTTTTGATTTTGTAAAAGATACCTGCCCTTGGTTTCCACAAGAGGGGACCATTGACATAAAGAGGTGGCGTAGAGTGGGAGATTGTTTTCAAGATTATTATAGTACTTTTGGACCAGAAAAGGTTCCGGTGACAGCTTTTTCTTATTGGAA
>NW_016803776.1:997216-1041126 GCF_001698545.2 Rhinopithecus bieti | reverse complement strand
AAAAAAAAAAAAAAAAGACAGGCACAGTTCCCGAGGGACAATCTTCTAGCCACAATTATATATAAAAAGAGGGGGACCTGTCCGGAGCCATGAGGCCCGGAATTAGCCGACCTCTGTTGCTTGATCTCCGCAAAGCGGAAACAAGATGGCACATTTCCGGGTTCTTCATTACAAACCTTTCCCGCGCGCGCGCTAACCTTTCCCGCGCGTGCTAACCTTTCCCGTGTGCGTGCAAACATTTTTCCCGCCCAGGAAGATATGCAGCCTACGGCGCAGGCGCAATCCCGCGCCCGGGAAAATTACAAACCCACGGCGCATGCGCAATTGTAATTTGAGTAAACCCAGCCTCCTGTCAACGCCCTGGCCCAACCTCTTCCTCTGCCAGCCTATGTAAGGCATTGCACCGCCATCATTAAACGAGACTTGATCAGACTATTTGTCTTGTCTCCATTTCTTGTGTTTTCTTGTCTCCTCCATTCCCACTCCCCCTTCCAGGGTCTGTTCGACTGTCCTGCAGGTCAGGACACAGAAGCAAATTTATTAATAGATTTTTATTCTCAAGAGAGCTCTAACAAAGGTAGTTTCCCTAGAATATTTAACTAATTCAGCACCAGTAGGTCTAATTTCAGACACTACCATATAGGTAATATCGTCCCTCAGCATTCATACCTCCTTATCACGGGGACACACACACACACACACACACACACACACACACGTTTCTATTTCTGGATGGTTCTTTATCTGCACATCTATTTGTTTTATGTCTTTTTTATCTCATGAGTTATTTCCAGCTCATACAATTATGATCTCATTATAAACACATGTGATATTATATTCAACAGTGAAAAACTGAAAGCTTGTTCCTTAACATCAGGAACAAGGCAAAGATACCCACTCTACCAACTTCTATTCATCACAGTATTAGAAGTCCTAGCTAGAGTAATTGAGCAAGAAAAAGAAGCAACAGGTATCCAAATAAGAAAGGAAAATATAATTATTTCAATGCATAGATATGATCTTACATGTAGAAAACACTGAAGACTTTTAAAAATTCAGTAAAGTTGAAAGATTAAAAAAAACTTAAAACTCAGTTGTGTCTATACGAACAAAATCAGTTGTGTTTCTACAAACACACAGTGTTCTAGAAATGAAGAAAATGGTGAATTCTATTTCCAATAGCATCAAAAAGAATAAAACACTTAGGAATAAACTTAAATAAGGAGGTAACAAACTTGTACATTGAAAACTACTTAACACTAATAAAAAACAAAAATTGCAGAAGACACAAATGAGTGTTCATAAATTTGAAGACTTAATATTATTCAAATATCTATACTTCCTAAAGCAATCTCAAGATTAGATGCAGTCCCTATTAAAATACAAATGGTATTTTTCAAATTCAAAAAAAAGTCCTCAAGTTTATATGAAACAAAATAAAGAAACCAAAACAATATTGTGAAAGAAGAACAAAACCAGAAGTGTCAATCTTACTGATTTCTAAATATATGACAAAGATATAAAAATTAAAATTGTATGGTACCTGTATAAAAACATGCATATAGACCAATTCAGAAATAGAGAGCCCTCAAATAAACCCATATATACATGGTCAACCAAACTTCAATAAAAGTGCCAAGGCTACAAAAAGGATAGTCTCCTTAACAAATGGTTTGGGGCAAACTATACATACACACACACAAGAATAAAATGAAACCCTGAACTTATTTTGCATGCAGAAATAAAATCAGAATGAATTAAAGATTTAAATGTGATAGTTTGCTAAGAATGATGGTTTCCAGCTGCATCCATGTCCCTACAAAGGACGCAAACTCATCCTTTTTTATGGCTGCATAATATTCCATGGTGTATATGTGCCACATTTTCTTAATCCAGTCTGTCACAGATGGACATTTGGGTTGATTCCAAGTCTTTGCTATTGTGAATAGTGCCGCAATAAACATGCGTGTGCATGTGTCTTTATCGCAGCATGATTTATAATCCTTTGGGAATATACCCA
This sequence comes from Rhinopithecus bieti, assembly GCF_001698545.2. Taxonomy (NCBI): domain Eukaryota; kingdom Metazoa; phylum Chordata; class Mammalia; order Primates; family Cercopithecidae; genus Rhinopithecus; species Rhinopithecus bieti. Next base: position 1,039,106 of record NW_016803776.1, on the reverse strand, counting down.
GTAGTGGGATGGCTGGGTCATATGATACATCTAGTTCTAGATCCTTAAGGAATTGCCATACTGTTTTCCATAATGGTTGAACTAGTTTACAATCACACCAACATGCCACAAGTATACATATGTAACAAACCTGCACGTTATGCACATGTACCCTAGAACTTAAAGTATAATTTTAAAAAAAAGATTTAAATGTATATCTGAAACTGGAAAACTCTTTGAAGAAAACAGGAGGAAAGTTTAATGACATTGGGGTAATTATTTTTTTGATATGAAAAGCATAAGTAACAAAAGCAAAAATAGACAAGTGAGACTACATCAAACTAAACAGCTTCTGCATAGCAGTGGAAAAAGTTATCAGAGTGAAAAGGCAATCTATAGAATAGGAGAAAAGATTTGCAAACCATGTATTTGATAAGCAGTTAATACCCAAACCATAAAAGGAACTCCTATGTCTTAATGCCAAAAAATCATTAAAAATGATTTAAAATGGGCAAAGAACTTGGATAGTCACTTCTTCAAAGAAGGCATACAAATCAGAAGGCATACAAATCAGAAGGCATACAAATGGGAAGACTAGTTGTCCATTTGTTTACCATGTGAAGATGTTTAACATCATTAATCAGAGAAATACAAACCAAAACAAAAATGACTGTTAGAATGACTATAATCAAATATAAATAATAAAAACAAAACTAAAAGTTAACATGTGCTTGGTAGTATGTGGAGAAATTGAAACCCTTGTAGATTGTTGATGAGTAATGAGTTAGTGCAGCCATTACGGAGGCTTTTCAAAAAATTGAAAATAGAATTGTCATAATATTGCCATATAATCCAGTAGTTCCACGACTAAGTATACATCCAAAGTAAAATCAGTATATCAAAAGAGATATATGCACTTCCATTTTCATTGTTGCATTATTCACAATAGCCAAGATTTGAAAATGACCTAAATGTCCATTAACAGATGAACATATAGGCACAATGTGATATACACAAACAATGGAATACTATTTAGCCTCAAAAAAATAAAGAAATCCTGCCAAATGTGACATGGTGAACCTACAGGACATTATTCTAAGTGAGATAAATCAGTCATAGAAAAATAAATAATGCATGATTCCAATTACGAGGAATCTAAAGTAGTCAAACTCACAGAAACTGAGTAGAATGGTGATTGCCAAGAGTTGGGGGTAGTGGGACATGGGGAGCTGTTACTCAAGGGACATAAAATTTCAATTACACAAGATAAGTTCTAGGGATCTCCTTTACAACATTGTGCCTACAATGTATAATGCACTTAAAAATTTGTTGAGAGATTTCATAAAGTCGTGTTTAAAAAAGCAAGTAGATCCTCAATGACCTGCAGAAAGACATTAAAATAATATTAATAAAGTGGAGTTCCAGAAAATAAAGATAAAGCAGAAAGAATATTTGAGACAAAATGTCTAATATTTTCAATATTTGTAAATAATTATAAACTCTTACTTGCAAGGCTCTCAGTGAACAAGGAAAATAAGCCACTGAAAAAAGAGAAGTTCTTAAAAGCAGCAACAAAAGAAGAAAAATTAGATACAGGATGTGAAGATGGTTAATACTGAGTGTCAACTTAATTGGAGTGAAGGATACAAAGTATTGATCCTGGATGTGTCTGTGAGCGTGTTGCCAGAAGAGATTAACATTTGAGTCAGTAGGTTGAGGAAAGGAGATCTACCCTTAATATGGTGGGCACAATCTAATCAGCTGCCAGCGAATACAAAGCTGGCAGAAAAACATGAAAGGAGAGACAGGCCTAGCCTCCCAGCCTATATCTTTCTCCTGTGCTGGATGCTTCCTGCCCTCGAACATTGGACTCCAAGTTCTTCAGTTTTGGGTCTCAGACTGACTCTGGTTGCTCCTCAGCTTGCAGACAGCCTATTGTGGGACCTTGTGATCATGTAAGTTAATACTTAATATATTCCATATATATATATATATACACACACACACATATATATGTACTTAATAAACTCCATATACACATATATACATACACACATATATATACACACATATATACATATATATACACATATATATGGAGTTTAAGTGTTAACTTACATGATCACAAGGTCCCACAATGTATATATGTATATATGTGTATATATTCATTCCTGTTAGTTCTGTCCATCTAGAGAACTCTAATACATAGGAAAACTTCAGTAAGAATGATTGACATCACATTAGAAAAAGTGCAGGTATTACAAAATAGACAAACAGATAAGAAGCAGCAAAAATGTTACTATCAGCCAAAAATGTCCTTCAAAATAAAGGTGAAGTGAAGACATTGATAGAAAACAAACAGGAGCTAAGAGAATTCATTGCCAGCAATTCTGTACTACAAGAAATGACAAAATAAAATCTTCTCACAAAAGAAAAATACCAGGTAGAAAGTGAAACCTACAAAAAGAAAGAAGTGACAGTCCCCAAAATGATAAATATGTGTGTAAATAAAAGGGTATGTCATAGATCTGATACAATCCCATTAAGAATACCAGATTTTTTTTGAAAAAATTTACATGCTAATTTTAATCTTTGTGGAAATGTAAAGAACCTAATTTTGAAAAATTAGAGGTTAGGCAAACTAATTTTGAAAAATAACCACGTTGTTTTGGAACTGTAAAGTCTATTGAAGGTTTGCAACTTCCAGGTAAGACTTGAGTGGTAAAATGTGGTTAATTATGGTCAATGGCAGCTCTTCCCACAGTTTCAGCTACCCATCTTCCAACTCCAGTCATGTGGCAGGCAGCTATGCATGTGTTCTTGGAGTAGCTGGCACACAGCTGTGAGAGACAGGGTGAGTAAAACACATCCTGTTGTCCACATTTTGGGGATCTGTTCTCTGTTTGCTGATTTTTGCTTCTGATCACAGAGACAAGGACACCGAGGTGATAGTTATTATTCTTGTACCTCCTCCTACTGTTACAAATTTAAAGAACTAGATTTTTCTCCAAGACCATTTAATTTTATTTTCCCAAACCCATTTTATTTTATGTGCCCCTTTTGGATGCCCGATACTGTAGATTAGAACATTCAAAAGCCACTGGATATATGGAGGAAAGCAGAAAGTGACCATGCAAACACATGGAAAGGCACAGGCTCCTAAGAAAACTGAGAAGACCTTGAGTTTGCACCTCAGGCTGATCCTTGACACAGGGCCATACTACAACAATCAAAAAGCGTAAACAATAAATAACAACAACAACAACAAAAACAACTAATCTCAGGGAAGGGTAGAATCTTATTTTCAGAGTTAGTAGATTATTAGATTCAAACATTCAGTTTCCCCAAAAATGACAAGGCATGCAAAGAAACAGTAAATTGTAACCCAGTCAAACTTAAAACGTGAAATAAATAGATCAACAAAAACTGACACTGGAAAAGACCCGACAACAAATCTACTAGTTAAAGACTTAAGAGAACTATTTCACCCAGGCACCAGGTCAGTCTCCTCAAGAACTACAGCAGCAAGTCCAACCATGTATCATGCTAGATAAACTGCCAAGAATCTCTGGACAGACTGACAGTTGAGAGCTTTCCCAGCTAGTATCATTTGGTAAAGACTGAAATAAGTGCCTACATCTTTAATTGTCAGACACCAATGCATGACCTCAGGGATCATGAACAAACCAGGAAACATGACAGCCCCAAAGAAGGAAAATAAAGCACAAGTAGCCAATTTTAAATAAATGGAATTTATTTATGCACTGCTTAAGAATTCAGAATAATCACCTTAGAAAATTCACTGAGCTATAGAGAATACAGATAGACAACTAAATGGAATCAGAAAAGCAATTCATGAGCAAAAAGAATTTTAACAGAGATGGCAACCATAAAAAAGAAGCAAAGGTAAATTCTGGAGCAAAAGGACACAATGACTGTACTAAAACTTTCATAGAGAATTTCAACAGTAGACTTATCAAGCAAAGGATCAGTGGATTCAAAGACAGGTCACTTATCAAACTAATGGATTACTGGCATTCCTAAGAGAAAAATGTAAACAACCTGGAAAACATAACTGAGATAATAATTCAAGAAAATTTCCCAAATCCTGCCAGATACAAGAAATCCAGAGAACACCTGTGAGAATCTGTACAAAATGCATATCACCAAGGCACATAGTCACCAGACTGGCCAAGGTCAAAGCTAAAGAAAAATACTTAAAGGCAGCTAGAGAAAAAGGTCTGATTACATACAAAGGGAACACCATCAGCTAACAGAGGACTTCTCAGCAGAAACCTTACAACCCAGGAGATATTTATTGGAGGTCAATTTTCAGCATTCTTAAAGAGATATTCCAGCCAGGGATTTCATAACCCTTCAAACTAAGCTTCATAAGCAAAGGGTAAATAAAAGCTTTTTAAGACAAGCAAGTACTAAGGGAATTTGTTACCACTAAACCAACCTAAAGAGATCCTTAAGAGAGTTCTAAACATGGAAATGAAAGAACAGTATCTACTGCCACAAAAACACACAAGTACATAGCCCACAGACCCTATGAAGCAACCATTCAATAGAAACAATAAAGCGATCAGCCAACAACTTCAGGACAGGATCAAAACATCAAATATCAATATTAATCTTGAATGTAAAGGATGTAAATATCCCACTTAAAAGGCAGAGTTGCAAGTTGGATAAAATAAACAAGACCCAGTTATCAGTTGTCTTCAAAGGACCCATCTCACATGTAACAACAACCATAGGTTCAAAGAGTTTGAGAAACATCATGCAAACGGAAAACAAAAAAGAGCAAGAATCATTATTCCTATATTAGATAAAACAGATGGTAAACCAACAGTAGTCATAAAGGACAAAGAAGGGCATTACATAATGATAAAGAGCACAATTCAACAAGACTTAGGTATCCTAAATACATATACATATAACACTTAAACACCCAAAATTCATAGAACTACAATTCCCACGTCTATGAAAAGACTTAGACAGCTACATAGGGACTTCAATACCCAAAAACAGTGTTACACAAGTCATTGAAGTGGAAAACTAACAAAGATACTCTGGACTTAAATTCAACACTTAACCAACTGAACCTAATTAATATATACAGAATACTTCACCTATCAAGTACAAAATTCTTCTTATCTGCACATGACACATGCTCCAAGATTGACCACATACTCAGCCATAAAGCAAGTGACAGTAATTCAAAAAAAAATGAAATATCAAGGGTGCTCTTGTACTACAGGGAATCAAAATATAAATCAACACCAAGAAAATTACCAAACCCACACCATTACATGAAAATTAAACAACTTATTCCTGATGATGTTGGGGAAAACAATAAAATCAAGACAGAAATCAAAAATTTTTTTGAAATAAAGAGAATCAGAGACATAACATACCAAAACATTTGGGATGCAGCAAAAGCAGTGTTAAGGGGAAACTTTATAGTGCTAAATGCTTACATCAACAAATCAGAACGATCTCAAATTAATGATATAATATCACACCTAGAAGAATTAGAAAAACAAGAACAAAACAACTCCAAACAGAAGAAAATAAATAAAATCAGAGAAAAATGGAATGAAACTGAGACTCCCCAAAAACCCACAAAGATAATCAACCAAACCAAAAGTCAGTTATTTGAAAGGGTAAGCATGATTGATAGACCACTAACAACAGGAAAAAAAAAAAAAAAAAGATTCAAATAACCACAATCAGAAACTATAAAGGTGACATTATAACTGATCTCACAGAAATACAAAATATCCTTAGAGGCTATTATAAACACCATTATGCATGCAAACTAGAAAATATACAGGAAATGGATATTCCTGGGAAAATACAACCTCCCAATATTGAATCAGGAAGAAACAAACCCTGAAGAGATGAATATCAAGTTCCAAAATTGAATCCATACTTTTAAAAACTATCAAACAAACAGCCAGGTTGATTCACAGCTGAATTCTACCACATGTACAAAGAAGTAGTACCAATTCTACTGAAACTATTCCAAAAAATTGAGGAGGAAGGATTCCTCCCTGACTCATTCTGTGGAGCCAGCTTCACCCTAATACCAAAACCTGGCAAAGACACAATAAAAGAAAACTACAAGCCAATGTCTCTGAAGAGCACAGATGCAAAAATTTTCAACAAACCAAAACCTTAGTAAACCAAACCCAGCAGGACATCAAAAATTAATTTACTACAACCAAGTAGGCTTCATTTCAGGGATGCAAGATTGTTTCAACATATGCAAATCAATAACTGTCATTTGCTACATATACAGATTTTTTTTTAATGTAATAATCTCAATGGACATGAAAAAGGCCTCAATAAAATTCAACATCCATTCCTGATGTTGGCTAGGCATCAAAGGAACATACCTCAAAATAATAAGAACTGTCTAGGACAGACCCACAGCCAACATCATACTGAATGAGCAAAAGCTGGAACAACCCCCACTGAGAAATGGAAAACCACCACCATGCCCATTCTCTCCAGTCCTAATCAACATAGTAGTAAAAGTCCTAGCCGGGTCAATCAGGCAAGAGAAATAAATAAAAGCATAAAATAGAGGAGGGAAAAAAGCAAACTCTCTCTCTTTGCTGACAAGATGATTCTATAGCTAGAAAACCCTAAAGACTCTGCCAAAATGTTCCTGGAACTTATAAAGGACTTCAGTAAAGTTTCAGGATACAAAATCAATATTAAAAAATCAGAATTTCTGTACAACAAAAACGTTCAAGCCGAGAGCCAAGTGAAGAACACAATTCAATTTACAACATCCACAAAGAAAATGCCTCTAACCAAGGAGGTGAATGATCTCTACAAAAAACTACAAAACACTGCTGAAAGAATGCAGATGACACAAACAAATGAAACAACATTCCATGCTTATGGGTTGGAAAAATAAATATCAGTAAAATGGTCATACTTCCCAAAGTGATCTGTAGATTCGATATTATTCCTATCAAACTATCATTGTCATTTTTCACATAATTAAAAAAATTCTAAAAGTGATATGAAGCCAAAAAGGAGCCAAAATAGCTAAGGTAGTCCTAAGCAAAAAGAACAAAGCTGGAGGCATCAGGTTACCCAACTTCAAACTATACAATAAGGCTAGAGTAAGCAAAACCACACAGTACTTGTATAAAAAACAGACACTTGGACCAATACAACAGAAAAGAGAAGCCAGATATGAAGCCATACACCTATAGCCATCTGATTGATCCTTGACAAAGTCAACAAAAACAAGCAATGGGGAAAGGAATTTCTATTCAATAAATGGTGCTCAGATAGTTGGCGAGTCATATGCAGAAGAATGAAACTGGACCCCTATATTTGACCACAGACAAAAATTAATTCCAGATGAATTAAAGATTTAAATGCAAGACCTCAAATCATAAAAATCCAGGAGAAAATCAAGAAAATACATGGACATTAGTCTTGGGAAATAATTTATGACTAAGTCTTCAAAAGCAATTGCAACAAAAATGAAAATTCACAAGTGGGGGGACCCAATTCAACTAAGGAGCTTCTGCATAGCAAAAGAAAACTATCAAGAGAGTAAACAGGCAACCTACAAAATGGGAGAAAATATTTGCAAACCACACATCTAACAGAGGTTTAATATCCAGAATCTATAAGGAACTGAAGCAATTCAACAAGCAGAAAACATATAACCCCATTAAAAAGTGGACAGGAGAGACACTTCTCAAAAGATGACATAAAAGCACCCACCCAACATATGAAAAAATGTTCAACATCACTAACTGTCAGAAAAACATAAACCAAACCACAGTAAGATACCATCTCACACCAGTCAGAATGCCTATTATAAACAAAGTCAAAAAATAACAGATGTTGGCGAGGTTGCAAACAACAGGGAAAACTTATACACTGCTGTTGGGAATGTAAATTAGTTTAGCCATTGTGGAAAGCAGTTTGGAGATTTCTCAAAGAACTGAAAACAAAACTACCATTTGACTTAGCAATCCCATTACTAGGTATACACCCAAAGGAATATAAATCATTCTGCTATAAAGACACATGAACATGTATGTTCTTCACCATACTATTCATAATAGCAATGACATGGAATCAAACTAGATGCTCAACAAAATGAGAAAGGTTCCTGTTAACAGGCCCCCATTTCACAGATTCAATCCCAGGTTACCACCCAGGAACAGGAGAGTCCAGGCTCTACTCCTCTGCAAATGGCATGGACTTCCCAAGGCTCTACCCCAGTGTTCACTCCTCCCAGTGTGCAGGCTGCTTGGAGGTTCTACAGGGAGCCCTCTTTACTTGGCTGTCTCAACATGATTTATGAGTCCTCATGATAGCTACAAAGAAAAATCTGTGGTAGATTTGCAAAAGATAGGTAAAATAATTAAAGCATACTCCTACCCCCAAAAAATCATCACAAAGACACACATCAAATAACAAAGGAAGACATTCAGAGAGGAAGAACAGGACAAAGGAATTAAAAAACAGTCAAAAAAACAATTAGCAAAATGGTAGTAAGAGGTTCAAGTTAAATCAATTCAAAGAGACTCATGCCAAGACACATTTAATCAAACTTTTGGAAGACAATGACAAAACAGAATACTGAAAGCAGTATAAGTGACTGATCACATACAAAGGATTCTCAATGAGATTATCAGAAGATTTCTAAATAGAGATTTTGGAGGCCAGAAGGAAGTGGGTCAATATATTTATAATGCTCAAAATATGTGACACCAAAGCATAGGCAACAACAACAAAAAAATGGGCACATTGAACTTTATTAAAATTTTTTAAAACTGTGCTTCAAAAGATAGTATCAACAAAAGCAACTCTTAGAACAAGAGAAAGTATTCACAAATCATATATCTGATAAGGAATTAATATCCAGAATATATAATAAATTCCTAAAACTCAACAATATAAAAACCCACAATTTAAAAAAGGGCAAAACATTTGAATTGACGCTTCTCCAAATAAGATAAACCAATTGTTGATAAGCACATGAAAAGATGTTCAAAGTAACTAATCAAGAAAATGCAAAAAAAACAAAAACAAAAAAAAAATTGAAACCACAATATCCCAGCTCAGCTCTACATAGCCACTAGAATTATTAAAATCAAAAAGGCTTATAATATCAAGTCTTGAAGAGGACTTAGAACAGCTAGAAGGCTAACAAGGTAAAACCCTGTCTTTATTAAAAATACAAATATTAGCCAGGTGGGGTGGTAAGTGCCTGTAGTCCCAGCTACTTGGGAGGCTGAGGCAGGAGAATTGCTTGAACCTGGGAGGTGGGGACTGCAGTGAGCTGAGATCACACCACTGCACTCCAGCCTGGGCAACAGAGTGAGATTCCATCTCAAAAAAAAAAAAAAAAAAAAAAAAAGAGCTAAAACTGGGGTCATTAAAAATGGAATAATCATTTTGGAAAATAATTTGACAATTTCTTATAAGGCTGAACCTATAATTATGACTGTACCATTGAATTCAGCCATGAGATTTCTAAGCATTTACCAAAGAAAATTTCTTAAATACCTCTGACCAAGATTTTACATTGTTAATTATAAGAGAATTCATGATCGCTAAAAACTGAAAATACCACTAATGTTCATAAATAAGCGAATGAATAAACACATTGCAAAGTATTCATGCAAAAGCATATTTATCAATTTAAAAATAAAAATACCTGCAACAACTTGGATGAATCTGGAAAGAAAACTGGCTGAGAGGAATAAATCAGCACAAAATAGTGCATACTATTTTATTCCGTGTATAAGAAATTCTAGAACAGGAAAATCTAATCTGCAGTGACTGAAAGGTGAACAGTGGTTTCTAAGCCCAGATGTGGTGGGGATTGACTTTAACAAGTATGGAGAACTTTTGACAGTAATAAAAATATTCTCTATCATGATTGGAATGATGGTTATATAGATATATATATGTCAATACTCAAACTGCACACTTAAAATAGGCAAATCTTATTGAATGCAAATTATGTACGTGTGTATACATACACAGATATATAGACATAAAAAGTTAACTATTAAATAAAATATTGTTTAATCTGTGGAACCTCAACATATAAACAAATAAAAACAGAGCTTCAAATTCTGATATTGGGGTAGCAGTCTTGCATACTGAGTGAAATTTCCCTTCACACAGTGCTCCTTAAGAACTCAGGAGCCGGCGCCGGTGGGGCTCAAGCCTGTATCCAGCACTTTGGGAGGCCGGACGGGCGGATCACGAGGTCAGGAGATCGAGACCATCCTGGCTAAACACGGTGAAACCCCCGTCTCTACTAAAATAACAAAAAAACTAGCCGGGCGAGGTGGCGGGAGCCCCTGTAGTCCCAGCCTACCGGGAGGCTGAGGCAGAGAAATGGCGTGAACTCCAGGAGGCGGAGCTTGCAGTGGGCTGAGATCCGGCCCACTGCACTCCAGCTTGGGCGACAGAGCAAGACTCCCATCTCCAAAAAAAAAAAAAAAAAGAACTCAGGAAAAATCATGAGGACTTTGACGAGCACAAAATAAAAACAATACTCCACAGTATCTAAGAAACAGTTATAAGAAAATTTAACTATTTTTATTTTTTATTTTTACATTTATCTTCAAATAAGTATCTAATATAATCTAATCATAATATATAACATTTTACTCAGTTAAGTCTCACAAAGAAAATGTCATAAAGATTATTTTTTGAAAAAAAAAAGTCTAGAGTGATGTCAAAGGTCAAATTACCAGCCGGCAGTGTTTTCTCAACAAGTGACATCTGAGCTGCATTGGTGTTGGCATCCAGGAAAAGGCAAGGGTTACTTACAAAGAAGAATAGACTTGTGATGGAAAGTCTTTCATTTAAGGGTGAGTAAAACCTGGAACATTTCCTTGGCTTGTCTTCATAATTAAATTGTACCAATGTCTGGGCTTCACATTTCATAGAAAATATGGTTTTTGTGTCTTCTCATTCACTTTGAGTTGAGCAAAAGAAAAGTTCAAATAAACTTGACATCGGCCCAGCATGCAGTTTGATGACAAGGGAATTTTTAAAAGATGAAGAAATTCACCAACGTGGGAGGAATTTGGCTTTTACCTATCTGTTGCCAGAATTGAAAAATCCACTCAAAAGCCAACTCTTCAAACCTTCTACTGGGGTAAAATAACTGTTCCTTCTTTCCATCAAAATTTATGTATTATTTAGAAAGCATTTGGTTATAAGCAAAGATGACAGTTCAAGTAAATACCAATCATGATGGTAATACAGTAAATATACAAATAAATATGCAATTCAAAGATTTAAATATATATTTCCTTTTGAGCTCTAAGTAGACTATTTTTAAAGTGACATACAATGTTCATTGCATCTTCCAATAATTTTCAAGTCATTTGTTGATTTTTAGAAATTGTTGCTGTGATTGACAGAGCTGTGATGTCCCTGTTTCAGCCATGATTTATTGTAATGAATCATATTAACTCTTCCAATAACTTTCTCAACTAGTTGATACTTGTTCTGTGACTTACAGTCTCGTAAAGTAGAAAATTTCTATAAACTCACCAATACTATTAACTCATACTAGCTCTGTAAACCTCAGACCAATGTTCTTAGCAGCCCCAGAAGTCTGATCAGGGGAAAAGAGATGCATGAGAGAAAGGGCTCATTGAGAGGGAGCCCCATTCATGGCTGAGTTTGCAGCAGTGGAATAGGCACCATGTGTTCCCGCCCTGTATGGACAAGTGGGTAAACATGACCGGCCCACCAATCTTTGGGTTCTAGCCAACTTTCTGTAAGACAGCTTCAGCAATCAAAGGACACTTGTCCTTTGCCCAACCAGTATCACTGGAGACTAACCCAGAGAACAGAAGCAGGGAAGGGAAATGGTGTCTTAAACTCCAATACCTCCTATTCTCCTTCCAGTGTAAACCAGGACCTGCCCGACACAAAACCCTCTTCCAGTCAAGGTAGACATGACCTGCAGAGAGAAAATTTTTTAATAGGCTGTGTGTGATTCTCCAAAAGTAGAGTTTTTCTGGAAAATTCCAGAACACAGTTGTGGTGCTTACCTGGCCAAAGACAAGTGCCAGAAAGTGCTGCAACCATTTCAGGAACATCCCCATAACAAGGTGACCATTCAACAATAATCACTGCAACATCCTATGACAATTATCTTGAACTAATTTCACTATCATCATCATTATTGCCAATAGATAAAGAATAATGTCAACATTTTAACAAGCGCCATAATGATGATTTCCTTGAGCTGCTGGGGTGGGAAAGGCTAACTTTCCTGAGATGTGGAACATCTGCCTGCTACCTGTACAAAATAAGTATTCTGTTAAGAAAAAGAAAGGTGGCAGCTATTGAATGGGATCTGCTACAATTGGATTTCATTTTGCAGATATACTTACAACTATTATTAGTACCACCATTATTAGTATTACTACTACTAATAGTACCTATATCTTTTATTGAGCAAATACTTTGTCAGGCAATTAACTATGCTAAATACTTTGCTTATATTCTCTACTTAGGAAATGGTCATTAGAAAATTTAATTACTTAATTTACACAAAAATGTTCAAGGGCTTGAAAGGCTAATAAAATTTATATAGTTAGTATTTAATTTCACCTAAGGCCACCTACATGATTCCAAGGCCTAAACTACACATTCATGGAATGACCCATATTTCTACACATGGGTAAAATTTAAAAACAGTTCTCCTCACAGTTCAGTCTTGGCATTATTCCTATTATTTAATTCCATGCAGAAGGATGCTCACTAAAAATGAAAGTAACTCGTTATTCTGCCTTTGCACATAATTGTTTTTAAATTGTGTCAAGAATTGCATTGCTATTAAGGCTTCTAGGTAAAAGAATTTCAACGATGCTATTAGAAGATGGCTGTAGCACAGGAGTTCTCTTCCTGAGAGGATTAAATGAAATAGTATTTGTGAGCTTTACTTAGCCCAAGGCTTGGCACAGAGTACCAATAAGCTTTGAAGATCACAGGCAGGTAGCCAGGCTGTGAGGTTGTAGATTTAGGTTGGTTTGGGGGCTGTTGACCAAAAATCAAAATATAAATTTATCCCATTGGTCTTCATTTTTCATACCTGTATTAATACCTCCAGAGACTATTCAACATGTTCTGGCTTTAAATAAATTGAATGAATTTTGAAATATATGTGGCATTACCTCATATTAAATAACATTTATTCAGTATTTACTAAATATCAGGTGCTGTGCTAAGCAAGTTAAATGTATTATTTAATTATCATGATAACCCTAGGAGATAGATATGCATGGGAGTTTTAGTAACAATAATACAAATGTCTTTGTCTCCCAGTAATTAACACAACAGTCTTACTATATCTGAGTTCAGAATTATAAAACAGTTAAAGCAATCAGACAGGTGGAGATACAAAATGTTCTTATTATGTATTAAGCTGAAGTCTTACTATATCTGAGTTCAGAATTATAAAATGGATAAAGCAATCAGACAGACAGGTGGAGATACAAAATGTTCTTATTATGTATTAAGCTGATCAAAGAACGTGTCTTTGATCCGGAGCAAGCCAACCCCAACCAGTCTCAGGCAGCACTATACAGTGGTTATCTCCCAGAGAGTCAGGCCCCTTCAATGATAAGACAACCACCATGACAGAACACAGGCTCCCTAAAAAACAGGAAGATCCACAAGGAGAACCCTCTGAAGGCTGAGCAGTGCATGCAGGCCTTGTTCTTTCTTTCATATTCATTGATAAGAAAAGTTGACTATCTTAGGTCTGGTCCTGTGGAAAGTGACTCTGAGATGAAGATTTACTCATAGGTGGTTTACTGGGGAGTACTTGAAGGATCAATACCTGTGGGGTTTGAGGGAAGTAGAATTGGGCAGAGGAGAGATTGAAATGTCATGCAATTTCAATAAAGGCTTCTGCAGATCCCAAAGGGAGCTCTGGAGCAGGAAGGCCCTGCACAGTTGTCTTGTGTTGAGGCAAGACACCTGGACCTTTGTATACTTACATTGACTAGTCATTGGATGCAGGCTGACTTTTGGAAGTCAGATAACTTGGGCAAGGCTGCTCCCTTCTGTTGCAGGTGCTTCTTATGTGACAGCTGTGGCCTATTGGCAGTCAGTAACCTTGCAGTTAAAGAAATGAATGCCTTGGTTCTAAAGAGAGGACTTGGGAAAAGCAACACAGAATCTGTTGTGTGAGAGACCAATAGTGGTTTCCAGTAGAATTTGTTGCATATGGAAATAGAAAACCAGGGAAAAGGGAATTCTCCAAGAATAGAGATCATGATTATACTCATTTACATATGAATAAAAAATAATGAGAATACACAGCAAGTGATAAAGGTGGTAATTACAAATAGTCTGAACTCACTCTGTTATGTTGCCTTTTTCTGCAGAGCTTGGATAATAAGTAGTTTACAGAAATTATGAGAAAAGCTTAGATTTCCACTGATATATTATAAACAATATTACATGAGTTAAAATATTTGGTCTACCGTGAAAATTTAAAAAAAAATTTAGCACAGTTTACTTTGTCCAGTAGTAATATATATATATGCCTATGTCTGAATATTACTATCAATTCCCCCATTTAAATTTGATATCCTACTTACGCTGACTCTGGACAGTTATAGTAATTGTTAGAAAGTTCTCCCTCTGCACAGAATCAAACTCTGCCTTGTAAGTTGTGCATACCTTTTATAAATGCTATGTCAGAATGATCCATGAAGCTGTGAATAAATACAGATGCCCAGACTCTACCTCAGATCTATAGAAAATCAGAGCCTCCTGAATTTGCATTTATAAACTGTTGCTTTTTTTTTTTTTTTTTTTTGAGACTTCTGTCGCCCAGGCAGATCACAGTGGCGCAACCTCAGCTCACTGCAGCCTCCGCCTCCTGGGTTCACACGATTCTCCTGCCTCAGCCTCCCGAGTAGCTGGGATTACAGGCACACACCACCATGCCCAGCTAATTTTTTCTGCATTTTTAGTAGAGACGGGATTTCACTATGTTGGCCAGGCTGGTCTCGAACTCCTGACCTCATGATCCACCCACCTCGGCCTCCCAAAGTGCTGGGATTATAGGCGTGAGCCACCGCGCCTGGCTAACTGCTGTTTTCTTTTGTGTTTTGGGTCTTTATAAGTTTTTTATTTTTAAAATAATTCTGATCCATTCTGGTTCAGCACCAGTGCTCTAGTGTGACACATATTTAACTTATTTTTGAAAACATTAAATAGATGCTTACTGTGTGCATGTAGTACATTAATCTACTTTTACATGTAATACATAGAACTACCCCAATCTAAATTTTCTAGGTCAGATAAGAACGTTGGTTCAAGCAATATCCCAAAGTTGTGTAGATTCTTCAACATCCTGAGACCACTACCTGAATCCCCTATACTCCAATTTAGATACATATTTGCCTTTTAAAAACATAATATTATGTACTACAAAATACTATAGATTTGGTCTAGACTGCTCAATAAATGTTTGTGCATGTCCACTACCATAAACCTATGATTCCAATGTCTAAAAGAAATATAGAAATGAAAACATCTGAAGTAGCTAAATACAACTTACAACTTCACAACGTAAGCAATCAATTCTCTGCTGTTTTTAAATTGTGAGTCCACAGCCACTCTATTTGATATTGGAAAAAACTTTAAAACTATTTCCATAACCAATTTATAGCCACACTAACACATTCTATGTACTTGTAGTGGTTGCTGTGCAACATGAATGCCCACTAACTAGAATGCTCCATGAAGGGAATTTATTCTTTGGTGCCTGACTGCATTCCTATCACCTAGAACAATGGCCAGCACTTGGTTTTGGCTCCTCAAATACTGTCAATTGAACCAGTGAACATCAGAGCTGGGTATCTGTAGAAAGCAGATTTATGGACTCGATATGATTGGCATTAATTTTATGGAGCTAAACCGAATTTTCCAAGTACAACTTCATTCTTCTATCAATTTTCCAGAATCATATTATTCATATTAGTAACTGTAGAAGTGGCCTTTTCATCATTTTTACCTGTTCCCAGCATCTGTGAAAGATGAAACAAGCTTTTAACAATAATACCTCAGGAGATCATGGCCAGATAGTGGAGGTTAAGGATAGGAGAACAAACCAGAATTTTAGGATGGGGAGTTAAAATATTTTGAACAAAAAATATAAAAGCCATGTAAAACAGCTTTGGAAACTGCCAGTTCATGGGTAACATGCAGCCCAGTCTGTTAAGGTGTTTTGTTTTGTTTTCCCCAGTTTTCCTGTGATACTGCACAATGGTCTTCAAAGTGCAGTCACTAGGTAAGTTCCGTGCTCCACCTTCATGCAGGCAGCTTGGCAATTCTCATCTCACACTGTCCACTTAATCCTGGTCCATAAATTGAATGTCCTCTGCAGATATTTGAGCCTGAGTTCTCAACTCTGTGTTATTACCTGCAACCAGGTAATGAAAACTATTTAACTCATATCACACATAGACCTAGACACCAAAAATCCATAAATTTTAAAGGCACAGTAATAGATACGATTATGCATACCAAGCCTTCTGTATTATTGTTTTATTGGTACATAACACATTACTATAAATAGTGGATTTAACAATGTACATTTATTATTTCACGGATTCCCTGGTTTAGCAGTGCAGGTATGGATTAGCTAGGTCATCTGCTCAGGGTCTCAGAAGCTGCAATTAAGATGTTTACTGAGGCTTGTCTTATTAATGCTCAAGATCTTCTTCAAAACTCACATGGTTGCTGGCAGAATTCAGTTTCTTGTGGTTATAGGACTTCGTCCCTCAGATTTTAGAGGCCACCAGTTCTCTGCCATCTAGTCTTCCTTTTCTTTTTTGAGACAAAATCTCTCTCTGTCACCCAGAATGGGGTGCAGTGGTGTGATCACAGCTCACTGTAACTTTAAACTCCCGGACTCAAGCACTCCTCCTGCCTCAGTCTCCTGAGTAGCTAAGACTATAGGCTTGTGTCACCGTATCTGGCTACTTTTAAGAATTTTTGTAGAGATGGGTCTCACTGTCTCACTATGTTGCCCAGGCTTGTCTCAAACTCCTGGCCTCAAGTAATCCTCCCACTTCAGCCTCCAAAGCACTAGGATTACAGATGTGAACTACTGTACCCAGCCAAGCCTTCTTGATAGGCATTTCACATCATTGCAGCTTTCTTCACCAAAACCAGGAAGCAGGGGAAGCTTTTAAGCTTCTGCTAAGACAGTCTTATCTAACAAATACAATGATTCATAGGAGTAACAAATCATGACCTTTGCTATATAGCATAAACCAGTAAAAGAGTGACATTCCATTACCATAGCCCAATCAAGGGAGAGATATTCTATTACCTTTGCCATATTTTATGTTAGAAGCAAGTCAAGTTTCTGACCACACTCAGGGGAAGAGTTTTACCAAGGCATAACTCATTTTGAACATCACCTTAGAATATGTCTCTAATACCTTCCTTCTTCTCATTCTGTCTTTCAACTGGAGAGAGCTTTAAGTATCATTATACTCAAACTCTTTGTTCTATGCCATTTGGTGTCATAGGGATAAAAACTTTTGGGTTAGATTCTCTGTAGGAAGTGTAAAAGTATAGTTATTACTATGAAGAAATGCATTAGGAAAATCCAGGCCATAGCCTCTAATATAAATAAGAATTATCTCTGGAGAGATCACGAAAGTACCCCTGGGTTCCCAAAAGATTTACATTTCCTTTTAGTGCTACTCACATAACCATATGAGGTGGTTGTTTAGGAATAAGATCTGAGAAGAGCAGATCTCAAACTTCAGCATGTGTATGAATCATCCAGAGAGCTTCTTAACATACAGATCCCTGGGCCCCATCACCACAAGTTCTTCTTCAGTATATCTGAGGTGGAGCCCAGGGATTTGCATTTCTAACTCCCAAATGATTTAATCTCTTATAACAAAAGGCTTACAATTTCTCTAGATCTGAACACATTTAGAAATGGAATGTTTAAAATTTCCCAAGTCCTGTGAACTGTTTGAACTGGACCTATTCACATCATACCATATTGTAAGACTTATGATGTCCAGGGTAACAATTTTCTTCAAAATTGTATCCTAAATCAACCAATGTGCCTACTAAGTGGAAGACACTATACATACATATGTACATAATAAATAGTGAATGTTTTTGAAAGTTCAAGTGTCAAACATCAATTATCAATACCACTCTGTATTAGATACATTTGTGCCTCACTTTACATCTTCCTGACCCACGTTTTCACTCCAGCCATTGCTATGGCAACAAGCTACACCCAGGTATAACTTCAGTGTAGCTTCTGTCATTCACTCTCTGCACAAAGACTTGTTGGATAGCACTACCTGGAATGACTGTGGAAACCCACTCAGTCATTCTGAAGGATGCATCAAGTACTAGTGAGTTAAAATCCCTTAGGGAAACCTCTGATCAATGAAGATAGAGATAATAACAGGTTTTATCATGCAAAATCATATCATTTTTGGCTTTGTCTTCTGTCCCTTGGGCCTTTCAGAGGGTTTATTGCAGGATCAAACTCCAATTGCCTATAGCCATAAACAGCTTACAAACACACACTGGTTTTCTTATTTAAGTCTCTCTAGAGACAACTCCTGTTCCTTTAGATTACTTTATAAAACAAATTACCTACACAAAAACCTTCATCCTAGGCTCTGTTATTTGTGAGAGCTAAAATGAAGACAATTGGTACCAGAAGTGGCCCTAGAAGTCAAACTCACAATGCCATTCTGGGGTTGAATTTCCCACCAGGTGGACAACACTAAGTGTAATAATTACCCACTGTAATAATAATGGAAATGGTGACAACCACTAACATATGGTAGCATCCAAAATTGCTAGGACCTTCACACCAGTGGTGAATTGGGAGAGGTTCAGGTGGATGGTGAAGCATTGTCTTAGGAGGTAGCAGTGGAAGTTGGATGATATACAAGCAATGTTGATAAAGATTATGTAGTTGCCTGGATTTTGTTTACAGTTGCAAAAAGCCTTGAAAAAGAAAAAAAAAATGGAAGGCTCAATGTAACCAACTAATAACTGAAATCTGGTAAGCTCTTAAACAGAGGGACCATGGTGACAGGAACAAACTATAGTGTTCCTAGGATGAAAAAGATAGGGAGTTGACTAGGGTATATTTGCATAACTAGGTAAAATCAAGAGCTGGTATATAGAAGGCTGAGGTCACTGCTCTAATGAAAAACTATGATGTCTCATATACATCCCAGATGTCTGTTCCCATCCCAGAGCCCATTGACTGCAGAGAGTCCATGTCCACTGGAGAAGAGACTCAAGTATGAACAACACACATTCCCCATTTCTTTCCAAAAGGTACTTGCAGCTATTTATCAGAGAAAATATATCCTATACTGAAGCACTATATAAACCATCTCAGGGATGAAGACAGATAATTGTGGAATCTGAGCTGTTACTGACACCTGGGACCAGAAATATAATCGTCAACTGTGGTTAGATAAGTGCTTATGGAAGGCAATAGATAAATCAAATCCTGACCCATCCTCACCTCGCAGTGAATCCAAAAGGTCTATGGACCCACCTGTGGGCTACCTATCCAGTTTGAGTGTATCACTGGGTTGGATATATTTAGCAGCTAGAGTTCTCACACTGGTTCCCTAAACTATAAATAAGAAACACTATGATAGCAAACACCATGAGGAAGCCTCTGAAGTTGCACCTCTTCCCCCTGACAAGATAATCAATAAGAAGCAATTTCACATCCTAGGTGGAATCACCTATTGTTTGAACTTATACCAAAGACGTGTCAAATAGTATGACATTTTACAGGCCAATTTATGATGGCAGATCTGTAGGCAAGAAAGGAGAAACTATATCTGGAGTATGCATTAATCCCAATACCAATGAATTTTCCCTCCTTTGAAGTAGAAAGGGTCTGATATAATCAACCTGCCACTAGGGTAACCGGTTTGTCTCCCTAAGGAATGGTGATATATCAACATTAATCTGATGCCAGCAGGCTGACCATCAAAGAGGAGCTAGAGAAGCTTTGATTAGAGAAAACCCACATTGATTAACTTGCTCATTGCCTGCGTCCCTGTTACATGTTCCCTGCTCATGGATCCATTAAGCAAGTACTAGGATGGTTTAGGACAAAGCTGCCTAACATCCACAGAACAGCTTATCCTGATTCTGGTCTAGAAAGTCTTTTGTAAAGATTGTAACCAGCCACAGCTTTGAAGGCTGTATGATGAATTAGACTTAATGCAGGGCACAAGTTCAAGGAGTAAACTGTATCAGACACTTCTGTCCAACTCACTTCTTTCATTCCACTTTTTTACTCCTGCCATTGTTTTTATGGTATTCATGGCACTCAGCTGTGTGTACGGGTAATCTAGCATAGTCAGAATTAAGACTGTGCTGCATAATCTCTGCTCTCTATCCTGGAACTTTTCTGAACCAACCACTTCCATTACCATCAATATCCTTCTTAGCTATTCCAACATGCAAACCTTTGTGAGAAGAAGGTGATGCACTATAGGGCAACCTTTAATCATTAAAGAAGGAAATCTATGGATAAATTCTTCCCTCTTCTTCCCTTGGGCAGACAGTTCTGAGGTGAACACTACACAACTTCAAAGTCCCTAGCAAGATCAAGACTGTTGTCCACAGCATAGAATAGGTGACTAACACATCCTTAAATTGGCCTTCTATTCTATTTCACTCTTTCGATTCACCTACTGCTGTTCTTTAGGATAGTTTCCTAAAATAAATAACCCTCAAGGAAACGTTTGTCTCTGGCTCTGCATTTTGGAGGAACTCAAACTAAGAAAGTCCTTTCCCAGTTACAGAGAAAAGTTCAGTAAGAGGGCAGAGGGTCTGTTAAATTAAATGGGAGGAAGTCAAGATAAAAATGGAGAGAAAACTCAAAAACTTTCCAATGCCATCTTGAAATGAATCTATAAATTTTGTGTTCCTACAAAGAAAAGTCTTCCACGTTCAAACACTGGGAAATTTAATAATAGTATTCTGAACATAGGTTCCTTGATCTAACTTTAAAATGTGGAATTACCCTTCAACATTTTTTCCCTCCTTCTATTACCTATACCTTCTCTGTGTTCACAAACCATCCACAAATCCTATCTTTGTAAAAAGGTTCATATACACTTCCTCCTCTACATTTTCAAGGTCTCTCACTCTCATTCCAGGCTCTCAGCATTTTCATACCTGTTCTTTCTTACTCTAATGCCTCTTATCACTATTCTAATAATATTTCTAAAATATAATTTGGCTTATTTTGCTGATCCAAAGTTCCTGTGGCCTTTTGCAATTTAGAACAATGTAAACAATCATTCATACTAAAACATTTTTATTAATCACATACAAAATGTCAGGTATTCTAGCTAGAAGCTAGAAATAAAATGCTGAGCAAAGCAGGCGTCATCCTTCTCACCTACATTTTTAACATTACCTCATATTACTCATAAAATCTTCTGCCTAATGCAGTTAAATTTCTTTTTTGGCCCCAGGAAATAAGATATTCAAGTCTTTAACTGTTTCGGCTACTTGAGAATCACTCTCTGTCTTCCCTCTATTTATCTGAAGTTCATTGTTTCTGTTCTATGAAGATTCTAACCAGATCGATCTGCCTTCAAGTACTGTTTGCTTCCAGTAAATTTTTACTATATACACTGTCCTTAGCACTTACCTGACCCTTATTGTATGCACAAGTACATTACAAAGACTGATGGTTTACACTGAAACAGTTGCTGTATTCTTAAAACTTGTACTTATCTACAGTACTATTTTCCTCATTAATTTACAAATTAAATATACAGTAACCTTCAGTTTATTTTTTCTCATTTATTTATTCAAACATTTACAGAGCGCCTGTAGAGAAATAGGCATTCTTGCAGGTACTCAGTGGGGAGGTTCGAGAGGTAAAATATAATAAAGAACAGTTATCTGCTCTCAAGTAGCATACTCTTGTTTTTGT
The DNA here is from genome assembly GCF_001698545.2 of Rhinopithecus bieti. NCBI lineage: Eukaryota > Metazoa > Chordata > Mammalia > Primates > Cercopithecidae > Rhinopithecus > Rhinopithecus bieti. The sequence goes on along the minus strand of NW_016803776.1, from coordinate 1,017,097 downwards.
TTCTATTTGAGATAGGGTCTCTCTGTTGCCCAGGCTGGAGTGCAGTAGTGTGATCACAGCTCACTGAAGCCCCAACGTTCTGGGCTTATGCGATCCTCCCCACCTTAGCTTCTCTAGTAGCTGGGACTACAATCACACACCACCATGCCCTGCTAATTTTTGTTTGTTTTGAGAAGGGGTTTTACCATATTGCCCAGGCTGGTCATGAACTGCTGGACTGAAGTGATCCCCCACCTCAGCCTCCCAAAGTGCTGGGATTAAAGTCATGAGCCATCACACCTGGCCTCAAGTAGCATACTTTCTAACTCTCATGCCAAGAGTCTTTTGGTGGAAAACCATGAACTGAATTATTGACCAACATCACAATGTTACAACTGAAATAGATGCTAAGTTACTTATATTGTAATTTACTGAGGAAGCAGTATGGCTTTGTTGTTAAAAATACACCCTGTGAAGTATGACTTTCTGTATTAAAATCTCAGCTCTGACATTTGCTAGCTTGTTATCTTAGGTAAATTACATAACTTCCTGTGCTTCTGTTTCTCTTTTTAAGTTCAGGGGTACATGTCTAGGTTTACAGGTTACATAGGTAAACTTGTATCATAGGGGTTTGTTGTACAGACTATTTTGTCACCCAGGTATTATACCTACTACTTAGTATTTTTCCTAATCCTCTTCCTCCTACCACTCTTTACCCGCTGGTATGTCACAGTGTGTGTTGTTCCCTTCTCTGTGTTCATGTGTTCTCATCATTTAGCTCCACTTATACGTGAGAACATGTGGTATTTGGCTTTCTGTTCCTGTGTTTGCTAAAGATAATGGCCTCCAGCTCCAGCCATGTTCTCACAGAGGACATGATCTCATTGCTTTTTATGGCTGCATAGTATTCCCTGGTGTATATATATACACTGCATTTTCTTTATCCAGTCTACCATTGATGGGCATTTAGTTGATTCCATGTCATTGGTATTGTGAATAGTGCTGCAACAAACATATGTGTGTGTGTGTCTTTATCATAGAATGATTTATATTCCTTTGGGTATATACCCAGTAATAGGATTTCTGGGTCGAATGGTAGTTCTGATTTAGGTCTTGGAAGAATTGCCACACTGTCTTCTACAATGGTTGAACTAATTTACACTCCCAATAGCAGTGTAAAAGCATTTTCTCTGCAACCTCACCAGCATCTGTTATTTTTTGATTTTTAATAATAGTTATTCTGATTGGTGTGAGGTGATATCTCATTGTGGTTTGATTTGCATTTTCCTAATGATCAGTGATGCTGAGCTTTTTTACATATGCCTATTGACCACATGTATGTCTCCTTTTGAAAAATGTCTGGTCATGTCCTTTGTCCACTTTCTAATGTTTTTTTTTTCTTGTAAATTTGTTAAAGTTCCTTATAAAGCTGGATATTAGATATTGGTCAGATGTATACTTTGCAAATATTTTCTCCCATTTTGTAGGCTGGCTGTTCACTGTTAATAATCTATTTCACTGTGCAGAAGCTCTTTAATTAGATCCAATTTATCAATTTTTGCTTTTGTTGCAGTTGCTTTTGGTGTCTTCGTCATGAAATCTTTGCCAGTTCCTCTGTCCAGAATGATATTGCCTAGCTTGTCTTCAACGGTTTTTATAGTTTGGGGTCATACATTTAAGTCTTTAATGAATATGGAGTTAATTTTTATATGTGATGTAAGGAAGGGGCCCAGTTTCATTCTGCATAGTGCTAGCCAGGTATCCCAGTACCATTTATTCAATAGGGATCCCTTTCTCCATTGCTTGTTGTCAAAGATCAGATAGTTGTAAGTGTGCAGCCTTATTTCTGGGTTCTCTATTCTGTTTCTTTGGTCTGTCTTTTTTTGTACTAATATCATGCTGTTTTGGTCACTGTAACCCTGTAGTATAGTTTGAGGTCAGGTAGCAAAACACCTTCAGCTTTGTTCTTTATGCTTATGATTCCATTGTCGATTCAAGCTATTATTTGGTCCCATATGAATTTTAAAGTAGTTTTTTTTTTTTTTCAAGCTCTGTGAAGAATGTCATTGGTAGTTTAGTAGGAAGGACACTGAATCTATAAATTGCTTTGGGCAGCATGGCCATTTTAATGATATTGATTCTTCCTATCCATGAACATGGAATGTTTTTCCATTTGTTTATGTCATCTCCAATTTCTTTCAGCAGTGGCTTACAGTTCTCTTTCCAGGTATCTTTTACCTCCCCAGTTAGCTGCAGTCCCAGGTATTTTCTTGACACAGTTTCATTTTATATGTTTGACAGTCGTGATTTTACCTTTCTAAAAGCATCATTTCACACAGTATTATAAAACCGAGTCTAGATCAATGCTATCTCTCATACATTTAAAGCTTTTCCTCTCTCGATGCTTGCACATAGTAGACTACATTATTCACTCATCTTGTTACTCTACTCCTCCCTTTTAGCCACCAAGACTGCTTAGAGCCCTCCATAAGTGGAGTAGGGAAAGGGAAAGTAGTTTGAGTCAAGATCTTGCTTGACTGACATGGTTACCACCTGTATTGAGGCTGAGTGAAAGACTTTTTTCTATCTAATTAGGCCCTCTTCCCAGGGATTTACAACAGCAGTTTCCATGATACAGGCAATATCTTCTCCTGTTGCCTCAATCTTCAGATGGTTCACCCTTCCGTGGAGGCTTCTTTGACCCTCCAGGTGGTATTGTCGGGTGGTGTGCCTTTGAGAAGCCCCTTTTCCTGTTTCCTTTTAGGTTCTACATAAGCATATATCTATGTCCCATGAAACTCTGGAAGAACAAGTCTGTGTTTCTCTACTACTACAGACCACTTCAGGCAGGAGTCACATGTCAGGTAATCAGTCACATGTATGATAATCTCAGAAAACACAAGCCAAGTCCTCTAAATGATTTTCTTCAAGAACCTTTCACCTGGCTTCAAGGCTGGGAAGGCCTATTCCTCATTGCTTCTCAACGGGATGCAGGAATCAGTCAGTACACTCACAAGTGTCACCAAAAACAGTCACACACTGACTGCTCTCAAGAACTCTTAGCTTCCTAAGGGTCTCTTATGTAGCCTGGACTCAATGTACATAGTAGGCTAATCCTGGGAGAAATTTTTTTGCCCCTCGCCCTGCCCACCCCATGGCAAATGATATGGTACATTGATGCTCAAGAACTTCAATGTAGATTTAGATGTATTTAACAATTTAAAATCTATTCTCCTCATCTCTCAGAACTTAGCTCTAAAATTCCCAGTCTTAGCATCTTTTCATGCATGCATAAACACACGCTGTTTGTTTTTAAAATAACAGGTTCTCTACATATGGTTCAACAACCTGCTCTTTTCTCTTAACATGTCTTGGATGTCTTTCCATATTTCATACTTTTTTGGTTAAAAATTTTAGGTAGAATATAGTAATGGTTAGAACATTAACATACATATGCCTCTCTGATCCATAAACAAGGAAAGTCAAAAAATGTTGCAGACTTCAGGCAGACTTTCATTTTTTTTCTAATGAGTATAATAAATGTCATTGATGAGATTAAAAGCTCAGCTATTAACTGTGAATGCCAGGATTATCATATGAATCACGGTGGAAAAGTTGTAGAAGGTTGAATCTAAGACAATGAAGTTTCTGGTCACAATGAGCCACTTCTCAGAGAAAATGTGGACCAATGAGCTATGCAACGGATTAAAATAATACCAAGACCATGTGTTCTGAATTGCAATAAAATGGAATAGAAAAATAAAAGTTAAAATGTATTCATTGTTTACTACATGCAAGGCACTGTGCTAAGCATATTGTGTATATTATGTATCATTTAATGGTATTAAATACACTTAGCACAGTGTATCGACCTTTCATTCCACGGCTGCAGCCACAACTGTATCTCAAGTCTTTACGTGTATGCTAATTCATCTACCCAAATGTTCTTTCCAGATAAGTAAGGATAAGAGTTATGCATCTAAGTATTTGGTTATTGTCACCTTTTACAGGTGCTGAACAAAATAGCTCTTCTAGCCTCATGGCATTCGCTATCCCTTTAATTCACTTAATTTTTTCTAAAATTTATTATTACAAAATGTGCTTGCCCCTTTTTATCCTTTTGATGTTTATCTGGTAAATTCCTGGTGGTCCTGGGGGGCCTCTGCTATGAGCAGCAGCCTCCTTTTCTAGAGCATCCCAATCAATATCAGGGCTGGGGTCTATATCCAAGAGACCAATAGTAACCTCAGCTTTATCTTTCACATTATTTGTTTTCTGACAATTTAGTCTTAAGGAGGAGACTCAAAATGTTGGTAAGCTGCAGCACTTTTGAGTACCCAAGCACATGGCCCAGAGATTTGTAATCTCAGATGAACTGAGAGAACCCCCTCAGGTGTCTTAGGGAAAATGGAAACAAAATTCTCCTTCCTCTTTTCCTCCTTCATTAAGCACTGAGCCACCAGTCCAAAGATAGGATCGTTTATACCCTAAGGGGTCAAGGGACAAACAGTGACAACAGGAGAGCAAGGAACAACAAAGAGATTTGCCTTTGAGTCAACATTTAAGTCTACTGAGTGTTATGGTTTCAGAGAGGAGTGAGCTCCCTGCTGCATTGCCAGTGTGCCCCTAGAACTCCCTGGGGGAAACCATGTCTGAATTTTGCCCACGGACATTCTCTAAAAAGGCAGGCCTCTACAATAATTCACCTACAATGAGAAAAGAGCCCAGGCCAGCCAAGTGACCCTCCCACTGATGTCGGCATGTTTGAGTCAGTGGATCAGACTTGCCCCCAACACAGTACTTCTAGAGGAAGCCCCTCCTCACTGCCTTTGAGGATTCTTGGCCTTGCATGTTAGTCAATCAACCTAATCTCCCCTTCCCAGTGCAAGGTAGGGTATCAAATAAGATACCTACCTTGATACCTACCTTGGGATCTAGTTATATATCCCAAAACGTAGTTAATTTTTCCCTAAAACTCCACTACTTTAAGTAAGGTGTATCATAGAGGCACGTGCCTCAGATGTCCTCTTACAATGTACGTTGGAATGCCATGGCAGCAAACAGCAGACACAGCATAAAGTAGTGATGGCTAAAGCACAAGTGCCAGTCATACCTTACCAGACAGCACTCATTGTTCAGGGAATCCAGTTAGTAAGCCAAAAAGAGCAGTCTAGAGGCATGCTCCTTCATCAAACACTGAGCCACCCACACAAACTGTCGCAATGGTACCCACAGGATTTTAATTTATAGAGGTGACTAGGTGACAACGTGAAAAGGTCAATGTCATTGAAAGAAAATGTGTTACTTACACTTTTAAGAGTCTTAAGAGACAGTGCCACATCACATAGGGTCACAGAGTAAAGCACCAGGTTTGTCAGTAGGCAGAAAAAGCAAGGGAACATCACGGCCCAGATCCTTCATTGCCATAGCTATAGAAAGTTGTTAGGAAGAAATGTCCTCTACAAGGCAGCAAGCAAAAGATAAATGTTGAGTTTTGTGCTTGGCAGGGAGCAGAAGGGGTGGTTGTACTATGATTTGTGCAAATGGATAGCAGAGGAGACGTAAACAACTGGGGCCATCAGTTTGGCCTTGTGATCAATGGATAACAAACGATTATAGCACAATAAAATAAAATACAATTACATACTAGACTCCATAAAAGTTGGTTATAACACAGAATGCCCAATAAAAAATAATTTAAATACTAATATCAAAGATTTCATATGTCAAGAGCCCTGAAAATAGGGAAATTCCAGGGTTGGTGCAATGTCTCTGAAATACTATCAAGGGCCAAGCTCCCATCTTCTCTGCCATTCACAAGAGTCCTCAGAGTGTTGCTGTCTTCCCTTTCCATACTCACAAAATTACTGCCACATCTCTAGGGCTCATATCCTTGTACATTTTGCTTCATGTGTCTTTTTTCATTGAACTTTGTTGCCTGAAATATGTAAAAATCAGGTTTTCTTGACAAAGAAAAAGATGTGAATAGTTGCTGAATAGGCAACCAATGTTAGCCGCTGTAACTGATTCACCCGGATTGTATCCTATCACCAAGTAGTTTTCATTTTAGAGGTTTAGAGGGTCTTATCTCTGTAGCCAAGGAATGAAGACTATGAAAATGAGAATAACTTTCATGTGGTTAAGATGGTTATGACCCTAGGGATCTATTTAAAACAGAATCATAATTCTTCCCCAAAAATGGCATAGAATGTGTGGAATTAAAACTTCAGTAAAATCTAGAATTTTCTTTCCTGAATTTATATGACAATTTAGTTAGTTAATTGGGTTAATTCACAGAAAGCAATAATAACTGATGTATTTGGTGTCAAAAAAAAAAAGGAAACATAGTGCTTTCAGTTTTGACAGATTCTTACACTATCAAATAGAAGTTCCTCCTGAATACTAAAAGCACGCTATTAATATAAGCAAGTTAGATCAATATATGGTGTTTTTAAACAAGGTTTTGTCTATAATCAACTTGGAAACCTATTGTAATTTTTATCTAAGCTTAGCCATTTTTCTCCTAGCTTGGGAGTTTGTTTAATGTTATCTTTCCACAAAGGTCCCAAACAACAATTTGTATAAAATTTAAATATTCATATCCCATACAGAAAGATGAACTTTTCAGTTGGAATGATTCCCTTATAGTCAAAATTTAATGGGTTAAAGAAATATGCAGATTTATAGGAATACCAAGAACTCTTTCAAACTTGCACAGAAAAGAAAGTCTGAATTAAATAAAAGGTAATTTTAAAGCATCTTCAAAGAAATAAAAGAGTCACTCAGCTCCACAGCAAGGAGAGATGTCTTCCCCCTCAAAAACTCTACATTTAAATGTAAAATCACATAGCATTTCAACTCCTGAGAGCTGTTCAAAAATACTGCGTGTGTTGTTAGGAAAATGTGAGCCCTATACTATGTTAAAACAGTTCATATGCCAAAATTTGCAAAAGAAATAAAGTTAAAAGCTCAGTTTTAATTTATTTTTATTGTGGTAACATAGTTGCTTTGTTATGGCCCAAAATATTCCAAAAGCTGTTGCACAATTGGTATAGAACGCTATATGCCCTTTATGCAAACTGCCTATTAATGAACAGCCAATGGAGGAAAATTGAATCCTATAATTTTAAGAACAATGAAAAAAACTGTGGTTGTTTTATACTGGGATTGGATTTGTCACCTCTATTTAGAGTACACCAGGTAGAGCTTAGGTATAAAAACAAAAACCATACTAGGCATTTTTTAAAAAATAATTTAATGTAAAGAATTGATTAAACAGGTGTTGAAAGAATTAAAATGTGGCTGGGCACAGTGGCTCATGCCTATAGTCCCAGCACTCTGGGAGGCTGAGGTGAGTGGATCACCTGAGGTCAGGAGTTCAAGACCAGCCTAGCCAACATGGTGAAACCCTGTGTCTACTAAAAATACAAAAAGCAGCTGAGTGTGGTGGCTCATGCCTGTAATCCCAGCTACTCGAGAGGTTGAGGCAGGAGAATCGTTTGAACCCAGGAGGGTGACAGAGGTTGCAGTGAGCCGAGATCGCACCTGCACTCCAGTCTAGGCGTCAGAGCAAGACTGTCTCAAAAAAAAAAAAAAAAAAGAATTGAAATGCAAAAACACAAAGATAGGAACTACAAAACAGCTTCCACTGATTTGGATTATGGGAGAAAGTCAAAGTGTTTATGGTTATTAGAATCTAGTGCTTCAAAGAAGGAGCCCCATAGACCTGACCCTCAGACTTAGGAGGATGGACCACCACCCATCTGTGTGGCTCCCTCAGGAGCTGAGGGAAGAAGCTTGTGGAAGTAAAGATTCTCTCTTCTTCTCTTTCCCTCTAAGGCTTTCACCTTTCAGCCTCACCCTTCTTTCTCTTTCTGTGTCATATTCATTAAATTAAATAACATAGATTGGAAAATTAATATCAATCTAAAAATCTTTAGAATACTATATATGTTTTAAAATCAAGCTGATTTGATTAATTAAAATTTTATGTTTGAGGACATCCAACATAGAATCAATATTAAAGAATTATCCCTGTGAAATAAAAATAGAATCTCAGGACCCCAAACTCACCGTACGTTGGGAAAGTTAAGTTTGGGAGCTGAGTCACCAATAATGTCTTCCTTTTGTTCCCAGATAGCTGTAATTTCACAACCCTCACGTCACGGCCTCATCTCCTCTACTCCTTTTCACATTTAAAATGTGTACTTACTAAAGCTAATCAGAACCTCACAAGAAGGTATCCATCTACCTACCCTGCCTCCCCTTATTTTCTCCTTCCTGCTTGTTCTCTCCCCTTTAAATACTAAAGTTCACAAAATCCCCTTTGAAAAAAGCATGGATCACAGATGCCCGTTTTATCTGTTTTCCCCCCAGCACATCCTCAACCTTGGCTAAATAAATCGCTAATCAATTGAGACATCTGCCTCAGTCATTGTTTGGTTTACATTTCGGTAACCACGAAGTGATTCTCTGAGTGGAATTGGCCCTTAGCCTGCAGCAACTGTCCTATCAGCGTCCTGTGCCAGCTAGAGCTCTTTATCACTCTGACCAATTGGATGGTCTGCTGAGGTCTGGCAGAGTCTCCCTCCAGAGATCCCTGATTTTCTGTTGAGATCCGAGGTTTATTTTGCTGCTGCTGCTGCCTAAAATTGAGTTTTTATACACTTCCAACAAGTAAAGCAAGCTTCCTACTTCCCTGACAGCAAAGAGCAGTCTTCAGCTTGGGCCCCATCTCCAGGTAAGGAGTTCATTTGGGTTTTTTAGAAGGGCATTTGGCAATTGGAAGTCAAAATTTTTTGTCAGTTGTCTAGAACTTCTCCTTATGCTCAGAGATCTCAACAATATGTTAACTGTGTGATTGGTTTTTATTTTAGCCCATTTTCTGTTAGATTTGACCAATCCCTTGCCCACTCTAATATCTACTGAAACCCCTACAGCTGCAGAAAGTCAAATTCCACCTCTAAAACCCCGACTGGCTAAGATAAATCAAAACCAAAATTTGACTGAGAGGATTTATTTACGTAACAATACTGCTTTCCTAGCCCCTCTCTCTGTGTATGCTATTAAAGATTTTAGAGATCTCCTATTGTAAACAATTAATGGAAAGATCAAAGTTTTAAAAACACCCTAACAGTTTCATGGTTAGCCTTAAAAATTCTCCTGACTAAATTAAGAGCAAAAATCTGACCTGAAACAGTTCTGGTAGTTAAAATGTCTGCCATGGCCCGGGCTTGCTTCCTGATTAGGGAACAACAAAGATCACTCTAGTTTGTGGCCTAGTAGTTACAGTTCTACACTTTCACCTCCATGGCATAGTTTTGATTCTGGTCAGGGAACTAACCTCTCTTGGTTTAGATGTTTGTGTGACTTCTAGGGTACTAATTTATCATTTATTTGTTTTCCCCTTCCTTTGACAGCTGTTGATTTTCTGTATTCTTTTGTCTGTGGGCAACACAGGCTTTTGGGCCTTTATGTGTGGATGGTCATCTGAAAAGCTAAGAGCCCGGAAAATATGGCCTTACAGAAGTGTGAGCTATACCTTTGCTTAAGGTCATTTTCCTACCCATCTTAACTGAACTTACACCTACATCATTTTTGTCCCTTGGTTTGAGCAAATGACGGTTCAATATTTAGGCCAAATGTCTTAGCTCTGTGCTTCGAGATGTAAATTTTCTACCTTGTTTCACCTAAGAATTGTCTCTTTAGAAATGCAATGGTAGAGTTGCCTGGCTAACATTTACTTATGGTAGGAAACATATAATCAAGAGATTTACAGTCTAACTTGAGGGAGAGAAGCTTTGAAAACAGGCAAATGAAGAATCATACTGAAACTACCTTTAGAAAATTATGATAGTGAGAGAAATATGACACGGTTGATTCTATCTTGCTTCTGACCTTCAAGCTCTCCTTAGTCATTCCTGCATGTAGGCCTGGATGTCAGTTAACTTTTGGAGGAATTTAGTTTAAACTTTGAAGCAAGGATAATAATGGTCCTTTCCTAAAACGAATCTCCTTCCTGTTCAGGGGCTGAAACCATCTTTGTAACACTAATGAAAGGCCACAAGATTAGGATGATGGGAAGGGCCTAAGCTCTGCTGAAATGTGGGCACAGTTCCTATAATTCCTTACTGCTCAGGAGTCATGTGGCCAGAGGTCACAAGATTTGTGACTTCCCCAATTGCTCCTATACATAGCATTGCTACCGTAGAACCTAAGATTGGTTTACTGTAATGTTTTTCAGACTGACGCAACCCAAACTCGTGACTTATGTCTCAACAAGACCTTGGGCTTCTACCCAGAGAAGGACTCAGTGCACAAGGATCATTTTTCTTACCCTTATCATAGCATCCACAATCAATTGGCAGTACCCATTCCCTAACCCCTGCCCACTAAACTACCCTTAAAAACCCCTAACTTCCAAGACTTTAGAGAGAATTATTTGAGTAATAGCTTCATCTCCCATGTGGCTGGCCTCATGTCAATTAAAATCTTTTTTTACTTTAATACCACAGTCTCAATAAGTTATCTGTACAACATGCAGGAAGGACCCATCAGGTGATTACATTATAAATCTATAAGATCTCCCACTGTCTATATGTCTATGTGTTCATATGGTATCATCTGTATGTGATATTTCATGATAAAAATATATGAAAGAGTGCTAATTGACTTAAAGGAAAAAGTAAGCACTTAAATATATTCCCAGAAATGTAGAAACTAGCTCAAATGCCTTTTAGTTCACATGTTAGTAAATAAAACAGTTTTTAAATTATTGGTAAAATAACATAGAAATATCTTTTGTTTCTATAAACTCCCAGTCAGGCAGTTCAGATACCGTTTTTGCTAGAGTTTTAAACATCATAAACTGGTTCTGTAGGGTTTTTTTGGTTTGTATTTTTTTGTTTTTGTTTTTTGAGGCATGGTCACACTTTGTCAGCCAGGCTAGAGCATGATGGTGCCACCTCTGCTCACTGCAGCCTCAACCTCCCAAGTTCAAGCTTCTATCCTTCTGCCTCAGCATCCCAAGCAGATAGCATTACAGGCACATGCCACCACTCCTGGCTAATTTTTGTATTTTTAGTAGAGACAGGGTTTGCCATGTTGCCCAGGCTGCTTCAAACTCTTGAGCTCAAGCAATCCACTTACTTGCCTCAGCCTCCCAAAGTGTTAGAATTACAGGTGTGAGCCACTGTGTCCAGCCTTCTGTGATATTTTTAATAATTATTTAATACCTGTCTTAGAGCCTCTAGAGTCTAGGTTATACAAAGAAAAATAAAAAATTGCCAGGAGAAGGCCTCGGGATATATGGCATTCTCCCTGGGGCAGCTATGTCTCCTAGATATGCTAGAAAGAGTCAGGCATTATCTGAAGCTCTATTTTTTTTTGTCCTGGGTTCTGCATCTGATACATACTTAAAATTGATTACTTTCAAGGTTTTCACTAAAATAAGAGTAACAAAGATTTAACATTGTAATTAATGTATATAATTAAAACTACTAGATAAAAGAGAAACAGTTCTTCATGCAAAGTGTATAAGAGTAGGATGCATTTTAGGGGAAAATGTATAAGAAGGCACGGAAATGTGGTTTTTGTCAAAGCAAGAGTAATTTTGCCCAGTTGAGTGGGCTATTTTTTTAATTAAAGGAGTAAAAAGATGAATAAATTAAATGAATATATAAAATTGGAAAAGAAAGTAAATATATGCCCTGAGGTAAAATGATACAAAACTGAAATTGTAGAAGGTTTGTAGAAGATTGATCTTATGAAAAAAATTTGTATAACCAAGTAGCTAAAATTTAAAAGGGACAATTTTTTTGCCTATAAAACAACTAATATAAAAAGTACACTGATGCCAAAGTCTGGGCCCCAGTGTCAGAAGAAGAGGGCTTTGTTGGAACATTGATATGTTCTTTAATAGAAAACTGTAAAATATTTTTGAAGTTTATGAAATTCTTACCTTAAGATCAAACTGAGATTGGAGAGTTCATGAGTTTTTTTATTGGAGTTAATAACACGAATGCAAACATAAAATTTGGTTTTCCCTTATGAACAAGATTGTCATGTAATATTAAGAGATTAGAGAGTTTTATTTACCTTTTGAGAAAACTGCCAAAAATGGGATTAGGGAAGAGACAGATTCAGTTAGCCTTGTGCTGTCTTTATTAGGTCATATTGTTTCTGGAACTGAGTCTCCTTTCTATCAAAGAGTAAAGGCTTTTGCTTTTAAAAATCTTTATCATTTTGACTAAATAACTTATTTTAGAGTTACTTATGTTCTTATATTATGCTAGCAAGTGTTGTAAACCTGTGGTATTTGACAAATTTTTAAAAATCAAATTTCAAGCTCTAAATTCAGTTCTTTAGACTTTAATTTTTTTTTTTAAGATATTAAGCCCCTTGAAATCCAAGAAACATACTCAGTTTATTTGATATATTAAAATCATACAGGAAGCATTGTCTAATATGAGATGTATCTAACTTAGAGTTATATTTAATATAAATGTTATTAATATGTTAAACTGTATGAGATTCCTATAATTCTGATGTCTTAATGTTATTGATAATTATCATTATTATGCTGTATTGTTGCATGCCACAGAAATAACCAAATTTCCTTGTCAATTGTGTCTTTAACCATGGCAGTCCTAAAACTCTTGTCATCCACAGATTATTGTTTTGATTCTTCTCAAAACTTCTCTTGTAGTTTATAATCAGCTACAGTCCAAATCTTGTTTCTCTAAGGGAGTTCACAGAAAGATCTCTGTTGGGGCTCTTCAATGCAGGTTTCTGACAGCTTCAAGGACTGTACCACTGGACTAGGGAAAAAACTTTCAGTACTCTCAGTGGAGAGCTGATGCATTTATATATATTGAGAACCCCAGTGTCAAACAGAATGATTTAGTTGTATGAAACTGAACAGAGGACTGAAATAAATTTTTCTGACTTTGTTTTGTTTGAAATGTTGCTGATTCTTTTGTTTTCCAGAGTCAAAATTTCTTTTGAGATATTTGTAACTTTCAACAGTTGCGTGAAATATACTCTTGCGAGCAAATCTGAAGCGTATTTCTTTCTGATTTCTCCAGAATTTGGAAACTATTTGTGAGTATTCTTAATTTATGCCAATATAGTTATTTGCATGACTTCAATAAGAATCTGTTATCTTTTGCAATAAGATATAACTGGATACACTGGTTATTTCACTGAGGCTTTGACTGAAATGACATATTCTCAAATATTACCAGAATGCTTTGAGGAATTGAGGTTAAAGAGCAGATAAAAGCCCCTTGGAAAGACTGGCCTCACACCTTGTCTACGTAGTTCCTTTACATGGTTTCTGACCCAAAGAATGCCACTTTCTGATAGTCCCAAGAACCTTCAATTATTCCTGGGACCTTGAAAAGAGAGAAATTCACCCAATTCATACAGGTATCTGCAAGCACAGATAAATCCTAGGCTGGGTTCAAGAGGCCTTTAAAAACCTTATCTGAGATTCCTTATGGAAAAGTTTCAGCAAGTCAATTTTGAAAGAGACAAATGGCCAACAATTATTCTTGCTGTACTTTATGCAAATAATCTGACCAAGTACAACAAGACTAAAATGTATTTGCAAGCTGTCCTGCTATGATTTGGTAAAAGTGGGGTATTAAAGAGAAAAATTATGTTTCCAAAGAAACTATAATGTACCTGTTATTAGATTCTAGTTTTGTCTATTGGCTTTCATTTTTTATTATTTGTCTACAATTTGGACTGAATCCTGAATTATTTCCTGACTACAACTCTCCAAACGAATGTTTTCAAATTGTGTTTTCTCCTATTTTTCTGACTTGAAATCACTAGAAATTAAAACTGTACTTTTCTTAAAGCTCTGCAAGCTGAAGCTAGACAACTTAAACTTTGTATTAACAGCAATATAGATGTATATTATATATATTATATAACACATGGGGGTAGGTGTATACACACATGTATTAATATATCAGTTTTGTGCCTGCCTTCTCAGAAAGTTCATTTAACACCTGATTCAAACTACCATCCAGAAAAATCTGTCATATTGCTACTGAAATTTAAAAATGCTTCAGATACTTAAAAAAGCCTAGCTAGTCTATAAACTTCTCCAGACATACAATAGTCAATGCACAACTGAAAGAGTTAAAATGACAATTACCCAAAGAATAGCTCTGATTAAAGAGGTGGTAGTATAGCCTGAATTAGTTTTTCAGGATTGCTTTTCTTTTGTTGCTATAATTTGATCTTGGTCTCCTTTTTGAGACAAAGTCTCACACTGTCGCCCAGGCTGGTGTGCAGTGGGGCGATCTCAGCTCACTGCAGCTCCACCTCCCGGATTCAAGCAATTCTCTCTCCCTCAGCCTCCCGAGTGACTGGGACTACAGGTGCGCACCACCACACCCGGCTAATTTTTGTATTTTTAGTAGAGATGGGGTTTCACATTGCTGGCCAGGCTTGTCTCAAACTCCTGACCTCATGATCTGCCCACCTTGGCCTCCCAAAGTGCTGGAATCACAGGAGTGAGTCACACACCCAGCCTCTCCTTTATTTCTTCCTCCCCCTATTTTTCTCCATGAGACATGAAAATTGACAGCCTCCTAGAAATGAGCCTTCTTTGGAATGTGGGACATGACCTGGGAACGAGCCTTCCTAGCAACATGGGATTTAACCCTCTAGGAATAAACCATCCTAGCAACGAGTGATCAGACCAAACGTATTACCAGAGATTCATGTACTTATACAATGCTTTCCCCAAAATATTTTTAAACAGGGAAAATACGAAAGAAAAATAGCACCTCGGGACCCTATGGCACTATGCCAAAGGGAAAGGTAAGCTTGGGAACTGAACCACCAATACCGTCTTCCTTTTGTTCCCAGATAGCTGTAATTTCGCAACCCCATTTCATAGCCTTATTTCCCCTACTGCTTTTCACGTGCTTACTTTATCTTATGTAAAATGTGGATTTACTGAAAAGCAATGCATAATTGACATTTCCTGTTTGTTTCACATGTAAAATGTAGATTTACTGAAGCTAATCAGAGCTTCACAAGAATGTGACCATCTGCCTCACTGCCTACCCTTTTTTTTTTTTTCTTTTATTTTTTCCTCCCTCCCACTTGGTCTTTTTCCTTTAGACATTTAAGTTCACAAAACCCCTTTGGAAAAGGCATGGATCACAGATACCCCTGTGATTTTGTTCTTCCCCAGCTTGTCCTCAACCTTGGCTAAATAAGCCTTGAATTGATTAAGACACCACCTCAGTCACTTTTTGGTTTACATTCCCTATATCCAGCTATCTCAAACTGTGCTCCTGATGTTTTTCCCTTATAGTCCACTTTTCCTCTATACATACACACACACACACACAAATCTACTCTACCAGCTGTGTTCCTCATCTCAGTAAATGTTAATTCCATCCTTCTCATTTCTCAGGCCAAGAAACTTGGAGTTACTTTTATCTCTTTTCTCATACTCAAGATCAAATTTATTTGGATATCCTATAAAATATATCCAGAATTGAGACACTTCTTACCTCCTCTGTTGCTATATTCAATTCACCATCACCTTTCTTCTATATTACAGTGGTTAAGTGTTTTTTATACTTTTATCCTTGCCTAATTCCAGCACAGTGATCCTTTTAAAATGTAGAACAGATCACATCTCTCCTCTATTCAAAATATAATTCGCTCACCCTTCATTCATTGTAAAAGGCAAAGTTTTACAGTGCCTACTAGCCCTGTACTTTTTGGCTCCTCAATACCTTGCTGATCTTCTATCTTCCTCACTCTCTGTTCCAGTCACATTGAATTTTCTGTGATTTTTCAAATGCAGCGGAAACACCTCCACCTTACCTTTAGGGCTTTACATTTGCTTCCTTTTGCTGGAATAATTCTCTCCTAAATAGCAGCATGCCTCCCTGATTCCCTTCAGTGTTTACTCAAATCCCACCTCCTCATTGAGACCTTGCCTGATCACACTATTAAAACTGCACATGCATGTACTTACAACTACCCTTCTTTCATCTCCTCATCCCCAGGAGTAGTTAACACTGATGAAAATACTATCTATGCTACATGTTAATTATATTTATTTTCTGGCCCTACTCACTAAAACATAAACACTGTGACGGCAGGAATTTTTAATGGAATTTTTTTCTTGAGTGCTGTGAAAAATTTGAGGAATATCTGGGGCATAATTATTGCAACATGAATAACTGTTGAATTAGTGAATAAGAAGGTGGGAACAGGCACTTCTATAGTGCTATTTTCATCAAAAACAATACAAAGATATATTCTCATTGTCTAACTTTTCAATTACATCTTAACCTTCTTGCCTAAATCCTGTAAGTTTTTGTTTTTGTTTTATAAATCAGTGTTAGGGTCGGGCATGGTGGCTCACACTTGTAATCCCAACACTTTGGGAGGCTGAGGCATGTGGATTACCTGGGGTCAGAACTTCAAGACCAGCCTGGTCAACATGGTGAAACCCCTTCCTAAATATACAGAAATTAGCTGGGCGTGGTGGTGGGTGTCTGTAATCCCAGCTACTCAGGAGGCTGAGGCAGGAGAATCGCTTGAACCCAGGAGGCGGAGGTTGCAGTGAGCCAAGATCACACCATTGCACTCCAGCCTGGACAACAAGAGCAAGACTTCATCTCAAGAAAAAAAAAAAAAAATCAGTGTTATTTCAGATGGACCTC
This sequence comes from Rhinopithecus bieti, assembly GCF_001698545.2. Taxonomy (NCBI): domain Eukaryota; kingdom Metazoa; phylum Chordata; class Mammalia; order Primates; family Cercopithecidae; genus Rhinopithecus; species Rhinopithecus bieti. Next base: position 1,000,409 of record NW_016803776.1, on the reverse strand, counting down.
CATGTTTACTTTTAAAAAATATATGTGTGTATATATACTTGATGCGACAGTCATTCTTTTATTTTAGCCCTTCTTTTGGGATCAGTTTGATTCTTTTTGAAGTATATTCCTTCGACATTTCTCTAGTGATGTCCATTGGTTTAGTAAAACCTGAAAACTTCTTCTACCTTTATTTTGGACTCAGTTTAGCTGTTTATAAAATTAGGGATTACTACTTATATTCTCTTAGAACTTTGAATATATACTTTCACCATATTCTGGCTTTTTTCACTGCTTCTTCAATTGAGAAGTTCTACAGCAGTCTAATTGCCATCCGTTTGTAGGTAATCTGAGGGTTTTACTCTGGTCGCTTTTGAAATTCTCTTTATGAATCAGTGTGCTTCATGAAGCTGAGGATTCATAATTTTAGAAAGTTATTAACTGTGATCTCTTTGCATGCTTTTTCTCTCATTGTCTATTTTCTTCTTCTAGAAGTCCTATTAAACATGTTTTACCTTCTCAATCTCCATTTTCTATATTTTGAACCCTTATTTTACATTTTCCTTCTATTTATGTTACTATCCTGCATTTGGGGTAAATTTTTTTAGGTCTATTTAATCTATCTTCAGCTGTGTCTCATCTGCTGTTTAATCTATCCTTTGCATTTTTAACTATTTAAGAATTACTATGTAATTTTTTTAAAAATAGGACTTTCTGCTTAAATATTACCCTTCTCCTTTTCTTTTGTGCTCCTTTTATTTCTTGATGTATTTTTAAACATGAGTGAATTTTAAACAGAATCAGTTTTATTATGTGGAACTGTTGCAGATATAATTAGCTATTTCTTCATCTTATTTAAATGCGGTGATCTACTATGTAAAGTGGGTGTGAAAATCCTCATGGAATTTTTCAGGTGTGTTTTATGAAATACTTACTGTGATAAAGTAAACAATACCAACTTCCCCTTCTCTGAAACCAAATGAGATAATTTGTGTACTACATAAGGAAAAGGGAAAAAATGTTTGAATAGAATATGTTTTCTTTTTTAATATATGATAGATTATTTTCTGGTTTACAGGTAAGTGCATTTACTTCTTAACCACATTCAAATAGGTTCTCTTTGGTCTCCTGTCTTAGTGGTTCACATGTGCATGACAAATTATTTTTAATGAATTCTATATACTTTGAGCCAAATAAGTGAAATTACAACAGTTGAAAGGAGTAACTACACAAAACTGAAATATTTTGAGAATCTTACATGGTATAGGAGGAAAGAGCAGTTGATGAGTTTTATTTTAGAAGTCTGCTAAGCTTAAAAGATGGCATTGAAATTGCCTCATAATAGAATTTCACTTTTAATGTACAACGGTTCATAAAACATTTGATTATATTAATCACTATGCTTTATAAAGAAGCTGGAAAGATAAATGCTGTTAATTAAATAATAGAACGTACAATTTCATAGGTATAAATTATGAGAAAATGGCTGTAAGAACCTTGCATGTTATGGCACAGACAGGTTATATAAGCTGTCATTCTGAAATTGCAGATTTTTCATGAAAATTATCTGAATTATATCTAAAGCCCCATTCAGAAATAGTCATGATGAATACAGTAATCAAGCAGAGTTCACTGTTTTACCATGTTTCTAAATGTCCTGCAAAGTACTAGATACCACATTCACCATTTTAGTTTCATTGCCTTGAATATTACATTTTTTGATTCCCAAACAATCCTCAATGTCTTCAATTTTCAATATCAAAAATGCAAAGATGAAGAATGAACCACTTATACTACCAATGCAAAATCATCATTCTGACTGAATTTAAATACCCTGCTCTTCATTAGCAAGATTAGGCAGAAAAATATTAGGTGTGTTTCCTGTATTCAAAGAAGAATGTGAAGGAAGAGAAGCTACAATGTTAAAACTACCTTTAAAAGTGGGTAACTGACGTAAAACAAACTAGGTCAGAGACTTCATAATCAAACAGGGTAGAAGAAGGAAGCCCCCAATGTATCGGCTGCTCTTGCCTGGAATCTTCCATCATGCTGAGCTGGGGGATTACGTGAGAAGAATGCCATGACTCAAGTGTCATAGACTTAATGTTCTTACAGAATTTTTCTGGAATAAGTGTTCTTATTCTAAAACCATTCTCACCAGCCATGGTTGCTTCACTGGAGCAGGTCTGTGGAACTTCTCCTGCCACCATTCTATAAATGTAATTCTCATTATCTTTTGTGTTCTGATCAACTCCATCAGTTTCCAGTGACACACTGATGGTCTACCCACTTACCCACATTATTGAATCATGCTTATGCTAACTTCCCAGGTTCCCAAGTCTTACAGGTTTGCCTGTTATTACAAAAACCTAGATTCCTTGGAGCATAAATGTTGAATTGGGGCAACTGGGTGAAAATCTTCTCTGACAAGTCATTTTTTCTTTTTTTAACAAAATGGAATTATATAAATGAGCTACTGAAAAAATATCCTGCAGAGCGACAATCTTTAACTGCAACCCACAACTGTCTAAACCTGACAGGTATAAAGTGTGACATCCACGTGAGTGGCAGTCTTTATCTTGCAAAGAAAGGTTAGTTTAATGACAGCAGCCACATTCTCCAAAGAAGGCATTTCACTCTTCCAGAATTAACAATAATGTGTAAATTTATCAAGCTGGAATTTTACAAATGCTGAGTTGTGTTGATTTCTTATAGAGGCAGAGTGTGTCTCCTTGGAGTGTGTTTTCATAGTTTGTGTTTCCTTGACTGGTTGCTTCTTAAACCAGTGCCATGCATCATTTTAATGAACCAATGAAGTTAAAAATAGAGTGTCGCTGCGAATATGACAGATCTTGTTATCTGTATTGCTGAAACGTAAATCCACTGAATTCTAAATTGAATCTACAGGGCTAAAAATAACTCAAAGTGCATTTCTGCTCAAATAGGCAATTAAAATTGGCACAAAACCAAAGACAATTATTTCATACAATACATTAACTCTAACAGTTCTGAAAGAGAATACATTCTCACATATAGAAGCTTATACTATTCATCTTCTTTCCAGGACAAGCAGATGGAATTCTCAAACTTGTTTGTACTATAAGCAGCAGGATTCTGTGTACCATTATCTAAGGCCTCCAGAAATTTAGATTTTGATGAAAGAGACAGAACGTTACCCAATATAAACTGATTTTTCCAGGAAAAAAAGTAAAAC
>NW_016803776.1:991512-996941 GCF_001698545.2 Rhinopithecus bieti | reverse complement strand
TTTTTTTTTTTTTTTTAGTTGGATTCCATATACCTTAACAAATAACAAGACAGAATTCGTAGTTGGGGGATGTTTAAACTGATTCCAGTATTTTTTTCTCTATTTTAAATTATGCTTTCGTAAACTAAGGATTTCTGAATAAGAACATTTCACCTGCAGTCAATTCGTTTAATGTACAATAATCTCCATACATGCTAAAAGTTATTTTTATAGTTAAAACAAATACATATTATACATTTAACAGGAAATTTAATCCCTCCAAATAAAGTTTGAAGAGAAAAGGGGACCTTTCTTTTCTTTTAAAAATAAAACATTTGAGTTTGAAGTTGATGGGCAATTCTTTGGCATAGGTCAAACTTATGTGACTCTTTCAGCAAGAGCTTTTAAAAAAATCTAAATTATCTTTATATGGACAGGATTGAATGTAACCAACACAACCTTTATTTAATAGTGAATGCCCTTTTGTCTATTTGGTATATATAGGGCAATGGTTGAATTTCTTCAGTCAACAATATAAATCTTGGGTTTTATTATCAGACACAAAAGCTGTACCAAAAGCCCAAACAGAAGATTTTGGCCTTTGTATGTTCCTTTTACAACTAGCAGAAAAAAAGTTGCTGTATGACAATCTCTGACTTTTTAGAGAACTAAGGGGAAAAAAGTTCATTCAGACTATCTTATCAAAACTTCTTTTACAGAAGTATGTGAAAGAAACTTTCTAGGCATTAGCTAAAGACCTTAGAAACTGACGTAATTGAATGGAATTAATCTAAGTCTAGACTCACAAGTGATTCATTCAGGGCCTACTTTTGGTAAAATATTAAAGTGGGTATCTTCTTTTTCATTTTTTTAAGTAGGAAAGCAGCTTAATGTCATTGAAAGAGCATTCATATTTGTTATGAACTACATCATGTCCCCCCAAAATTCATATGACATTCTTACCCCCAACATGACATTTAAAGATAGGGCCTTTGGAAGGTAATTAGGTTATTAGGGTGGATCCCTAATGATTATCTAAGACAGGATGCAAGAGAGGTCTTTTTCTTTCTCTCTCCATCATGTGAAGAGACAGGAGGAAGAGGGAAAGCCAGGAAAAGGGCTGTTACCATGAGCCAAATCAGCTGGCACATGATCTTAGGCTTTCCAACCTCTAAAGTGTGAGATATAAATGCTGGTTGTTTAAGCAACCCAGCTTATGGTATTCTGTTATTCTGTTATTCTTGTACAGCAACCTGAGGAAATGAATACAGTCTGGGACCTAGAAACATTTTAATTCAAATTCCAGCTAGACTTCTTACTAGGTACACAATCTTGAGCAAGTTTAATTTCTTCATTAAAGGGGATACTGTATTTTTTAATGTTGAAATGGCATCACACATGCAAACCACTTAATAAAGTAGTTGCTGCACACTAGTTGACCAGCAAATACTAGTTTTCTTTCCTTGCCTTCACACTTTCACTGTCATTGTATTTCTACTCAGAAGATCTCTCTTCTACCTTCATTCATGCTATCTTTCAGGAGACACTATAATCAATACAATTACAGGTATTAGAATTATGCATCACATGTTCCAAATGATATATTTACTTTTGAATAGTAGCCTCTGAAACAATGGCTAAAACAGAAAGCAACTATGAACATTTACACAATGGGTCAATGTCACATGCCTGTGTTCACTGACACATTAACAATATCCAAGACACTGAATCAACTTGTGTCCATCAGACAAATGGATTAAGAAAATGTGATGTACATACATACTGGAATACTATTCCACCTTAAAGAGGAGAAAATGGTGTGATTTTCCACAACATAGAAGAACCTGGAGGATGCTACGCTAAGTGAAATAAGTCAGAAACAGTAAGACAAACGCTGCATTATCTCTCTTATATGTGAGATATAAGAACATTGAACTCATAGAAACAGGAAGTAAAATGATGGTAACCAGAGGCTGGAGGGTGAGAGAATTAGGAAGATGTTGGTTAAAGGACACAAAATTTCAACGAGGAGGAATAAGTTCAAGAGGTATATTGCACATCATGGTGACTTTAGTTAACAATATATTGTATACCTGAAAATCTCTAAGGGAATAGATGGTAAATGTTGTCCCCTTTTAAAAATAAGCATGTAAGGTAATACATATGTTAAATAGTTTCATTTGACCATTGCATAATGTACACACATATTGAAACATGTTTTGTGCCATATATATATATGTATATATACACACATACATACATACACACACAATTTGTACTCGTCAATTAAAAAAACTTTAAACATATGAGTCAGTGTCAAAATACTTTGGGGGCAGTTGAACTTTTGAGTATCTTACAGGTATTACCATGTGACTGGTGGCTCCACTGCAAGTATATAGAGAAAAGCCATTGATTGGATCATTCATGTCTATAACGTAAGCTGGGCCAGGCACGGTGGCCCACACCTGTAATCCCAGCATTTTGGAAGGCCAAGGTGGGAGGACTGCTTGAGCCCAGGAGTTCAAGACCAGCTTGGGCAACAATGTGGGACCCTATCTCTGCAAAAACAACATATGTTAAAAATAAAATTTAACAGGCAGGTGAAAAAATATACAAATGCACACATATTTTTCAAAACATGGCACACAAGTTCTTCCTTTACAAAATATACCTGGACACTATTGTGTTCTATAAGGTTTTATCTGATTTGACCATGACAGCTTCTGACTCATGTTGCATGCTCTGCCCCTCATTTACTGCACTTCAGTTATTGGCCTCCTGGTTGTCCTTTAAGCACACTAAGCTCAATCACTTTTCGGGCCTCTGTACTTGAGTTTTTTTTTTTTTTTTTTCCATAGCTTTTCTTTGGAAGCCACATTCTCATCATATAAGTTGCTTTTCCTTCCTTCACTTATTCAACAACTATTCATAAGGTACCCATTATGTGGCAGAAAGTATCATAAACCCCTGAGTTTAGGAAGCTTACTTTCTAGAGGGTAAAAGAGCCAACAAACAATAGTTATATAAGTAAATTATATAGCACATTAGAAGAAAAGTGCAAGAGGTGAGAGTATGGCAAGGCAATCAGAAGCGGGGAAGGGGGTTCAGTTCTGATAATCAAGAAAGCCATTCAGATATCCAAAGGAAGAAAATTTCGGTCAGGAGAACAGCCAGTGCAAAGGCCCGAGGCCAGAGTGTAATGAGTGAAGGCAATAAAATAGGAGATGAAAGATTACGGGAAGCCAGAATGAGAAGAATCTGGGAGACCTGAGGATTAGTTAAAAGGCTTAGAACAGAGAATTAATATGGTATGATTCAGTATTTTTAAAAAATCAACCTGGTTGTTGTGATGAGAATAGACCATAGATCAGGGGTTTTCATCCCTGGCACTGTTGACATTTTGGAATAGATAATTCATTATTGGAAGCTGTCTTCTGCATTGTAGAATGTTTAGCAGCATCCTTGAAATCAGCTTGCTATATGTCAGTAGTAACCCCTGCCCCCCTGCCAGTCGTGACAACCAAAATGGTCTCTAAATATTACCAAATGTCTTTTGGGGGCAAAATCATTCCTAGTTGAAAATCATTGCTATAGAGGAAAAGGGTGGAGGCTTACACATCGCCTCTGCAAAAAAAAAAAGTCCTCCACTCCTCCTTGATTACTCAATCTTAAGCAGCAACCACCAGCCCCATTCACCATGGCATCACCCTGTTTAGTTTTCTTCACAGCTGCTAATGGTCCCAAATTTATATGCTGAAAACCGAATCACCAATGTGATAGTATTAGGAGGTGAGGCCTTTGTGAAGTGCTTAGATCATCAGGATGAAACCCTCATCAATGGAATTAGTGACCTTATAAAGGAGTCCTCAGAGAACTGCCTTGACTTTTCCACTATATAAGAATGCAGCAAGAAGTCACAATCGTTGGTGCAGAGAGGAAGCCCTTACCACACACTGAATCTGCTGGTACCTTGATCTTGAACTTACTAGCCTCCAGAACTTTGAGAAATAAATTTCTGTTGTTTATAATCTGTTGTTTATAAGTCTATCATATTTTGTTATAGCAGCCTAAAGGTGTCACACTTTGAGAAGTTATCCTGATCATTTATTAATATACTTATCAATTTTTTTCTCACGCCCAATGCTACCATAATTTCACAACAGTAAAGACCTCATCTTCATTGTTCATTGTTCTGTTTCCCAATGGCTTGAAAGAATCTTTGGCGAAAATCATTGCTGAAACCATTTAAGATTTTGTAGTGCTTTTTTATTGCTTGTGCAAAACATGTACATACGTTCTCTAACAAACTTAGGTGAATGCTGTGATTCTACAGTGGCAATTAAAAGAGATCTTAATTGCATTTAGAAGGCCCATAAAAGAGTATAAAAAGGACTTGGGGAAACCTTATTGCTCAAGTGGGGCAGTGTTCTACATTGGATGTCTCTTTGACCACTTTGGCCCACATCTTTACTCTCCTCTTGATGGTTATTATTTTTATCATTTGTATTCTATGGGGAGTCTTGGGGTACCTTAGTAATATTCAATTGCTGAGCAAAATTTCATTTCTAAGTGGTTTCTACTTTTGCGTTCACCATTCATGGATCATGACTAAAGTTAGGGGTATTTGGAATCAGAAAAGTAGAGCTTGTGGCAGGATGCTGGTAGTCTAACAATTCATATCAAAGAAACACTCAAATGCTGATTATCCACGCTGTAGTATTGTCCACACCTCAATGTATCAGGGTGGACTGGGCAAGATCCTTGAAAACTATATGGTAGACTCTGTATACATGACATCAAGCTTCACAGTATGACTATGGTAACCCCACAGAGGCTTCAACAATTACTGGTAACAGACTAAGAACATGAATCTTTAATTTCACTAGTCATCTCTTTTCACAAGAATAGTAAAATACTGGGAGACGAAAAGATCTATTTATTAACTGATTCATTGAACAGATGTCCACTGAGAATATCTTTGTTCCAGGTATTAAGCAAACCCCTGAGCAAAACTAAAAGTTTTGTGTATTTAAAGTCTAGTCAGGGAGCTATGAATTAATTATACAATTAAACATTCTGATACGTACTATAAATGGAAATTATAGGATGTTATACAATTAATTATGTGGGGGCCAGGCTTAATTTCAGTGAATGAGGGAAGACTTCCCTAAGGAAATTACATGTGAAAGAAATCTACAAATTGGGCAGGAACTAAAAGGTGAAGGATGGGGTTTCCAGGAAGACAATCACATGTACTAACAGCCCTGTGCTGGGGTCTAATAGTGAGGAATCTCTGAAAGCAGCAGGGTCATACTGTAAAACTACAAGTCAAGCCCAGAAAGTCTACAACACAATGATGCTTTCCCTCAAGGGTATCACCTCCTGTGGTTCTTATGATTAAGGTCCTGCCCTGTGGACAGTGAGCCTTGAACATTTCTTTTTTTTTTTTT
>NW_016803776.1:988159-989995 GCF_001698545.2 Rhinopithecus bieti | reverse complement strand
GGTACTACCTAGATTTTCTTCTTTATGTGGATGTTTGCATAAAGAATCCTGCCTCCAGACTTACTCTTCTGAACCAATACCCTTAAGTTTAGCCTTGATCCAAGAAAGATGAACATAAATATTGCAAACAATCTCAATATAGAATGGAATGCGAAATGCTACCTGACAATAGCATAAAAAAGAGAGCTGTACTTTTGGAGGTTAACTGGCAATGATATTAAAAACATAAAACTGAATTAGGGAAAGATAGAGGGGAACAGAAAAATATGGTTAGGTCCCATCAGAATAAATCACAGAGGTAAGGGGAATGTGAAAAAGACAAAATGGAGGGGAAGCAATGAATTTGAGCACAACTGTAGTGCTAGTAACAATATGACAGAAGAATTGACTGGCTATCAAATTGGAGGAGGATGGGAAAGATCCATTTTAATCAGATCAATTTATTCTTTACATGGCAAATAAATAAATAAATAAGCAAGCAAACAAGCCAGGTTTTAAAAATCTGCTCACCCCTCTCCTAAGTCCTCCCTTCACAGAAGTAGGATTATTGAGGAGAAGATGTCTGGTTGTTCTCTTCTATCAAATTAATTTTCTTCAACCCCCATATGCCAACTGTTACACAGACTGTTCTAACTTTTGATCTGGCGCATTATTGATGAGCTCTTAAAAAGAGATTAGAACAATAATCTCCTGGTAAATGTCCCTGTCTGACAGCTTTGAAGAGAGTAGTGATTCACCAGCATGGAGGTTGAGATCTGAGAACTGACAGACTGCCTGCTCAAGTGGGTCCCTGACCCCCGAGTAGCCTAACTGGGAGATCCTAACTGGAGTGGACCTCAAGCAAACTCCAACAGACCTGCTGCTGAGGGTCCTGACAGAAGGAAAACTAACAAACATAAAGGACATCCAAACCAAAACCCCATCTGTACGTCACCATCAAAGACCAAAGGTAGATAAAACCACAAACATGGAGGAAAAGCAGTGCAGAAAAGTTGGAAATTCAAAAAATCAGAGCACCTCTCCCCATCCAAAGAAACACAGCTCCTTGCCAGCAATGAAACAAAGCTGCACAGAGAATGACTTTGATGAGTTGAGAAAAGAAGGCTTCAGTCAATCAAACATCTCAGAGCTAAAGGAGGAACTATAAACCCAGTGCAAAAAAACTAAAAACCTTGAAAACAAATGTTGACGAATGGACAACTAGAATAAACAAAGCAGAGAAGTCCATAAACGACCTGATAGAGCGGAAAACCATGACATGAGAACTATGTGAAAAATGCACAGGCTCCAGTAACCATCTCGATCAACTGGGAGAAAGAGTATCAGTGATTGAAGATCAAATGAATGAAATGAAGTGAGAAGAGAAGTTTAGAGAGAAAAGAGTAAAAAGAAATGAACAAAGCCTCCAACAAATATGCGATTATGTGAAAAGACCAAATCTACATCTGATTCTTATACTTGAAAGTGATGGGGAGAATGGAACCAAGTTGGAAAACACTCTACAGGATATTATCCAGGAGAACTTCCCTAATCTAGCAAGGCAAGCCAACATTCAAATACAGGAAATACAGAGAACACCACAAAGATAATTCTCAAGAAGAGCAACTCAAAGACACATAATTGTCAGATTCACCAAAGTTGAAATGAAGGAAAAAATGTTAAGGGCAGCCAGAGAGAAAGGCCAGGCTACCCACAAAGGGAAACCCATCAGACTAACAGCAGATCTCTCAGCAGAAACCCTACAAGCCAGAAGAGAGTGGGGGCCAATATTCAACATTCTTAAAGAAAAGCATTTTCAACCCAGAATTTCATATCCAGCCAAACAAAGTTTCATAA
>NW_016803776.1:983100-985665 GCF_001698545.2 Rhinopithecus bieti | reverse complement strand
TAATAAATGGTGCTGGGAAAATTGGCTAGCCATAAGTAGAAAGCTGAAACTGGATCCTTTCCTTACTCCTTATACGAAAATTAATTCAAGATGGATTAGAGACTTAAATGTTAGACCTAATACCATAAAAACCCTAGAAGAAAACCTAGGTAATACCATTCAGGACATAGGCATGGGCAAGGACTTCATGTCTAAAACACCAAAAGTAATGGCAACAAAAGCCAAAATTGACAAATGGGATCTAATTAAATGAAAGAGATTCTGCATAGCAAAAGAAACTACCATCAGAGTGAACAGGCAACCTACAGAATGGCAGAAAATTTTTACAATCTACGCATCTGGTAAAGGGCTAATATCCAGAACCTATAAAGAACTCAATCAAATTTACAAGAAAAAAAACAGCCCTATCAAAAAGTGAGCAAAGGACATGAACACACACTTCTCAAAAGAAGACATTTATGCAGCCAAAAAACACATGAAAAAATGCTCATCATCACTAGCCATCAGAGAAATGCAAATCAAAACCACAATGAGATACCATCTCACACCAGTTAGAATGGCAATCATTAAAAAATCAGGAAACAACAGGTGCTGGAGAGGATGTGGAGAAACAGGAACACTTTTACACTGTTGGTGGGACTGTAAACTAGTTCATCCATTGTGGAAGACAGTGTGGTGATTCCTCAAGGATCTAGAATTAGAAATACCATTTGACCCAGTCATCCCATTACTGGGTATACCCAAAGGATTATAAATCATGCTGCTATAAAGACACATGTACATGTATGTTTATTGCAGAACTATTCACAATAGCAAAGACTTGGAACCAAGCCAAATGTCCATCAGTGACAGACTGGATTAAGAAAATGTGGCACATATACACCATGGAATACTATGCAGCCATAAAAATCGATGAGTTCGTGTCCTTTGTGGGGACATGGATGCAGCTGGAAACCATCATTCTCAGCAAACTAACACAAGAACAGAAAACCAAACACTGCATGTTCTCACTCATAGGTGGGAATTGTACAATGAGATCACTTGGACACAGGAAGGGCAACATCACACACTGGAGCCTGTTGTGGGGTGCGGGGAGAAATAGCATCAGGAGATATACCTAATGTAAATGACGAGTTAATGGGTGCAGCACATCAACATGGCACATGTACACATATGTAACAAACCTGCAGCTTGTGCACATGTACCCTAGAACATAAAGTGTAATAATAATAACAACAACAACAATAAAAACAACAATTTCCCACTATCTTTCTGGGGGAAAAAAAAGCAACAAAGAATTGCCAATTTGACTAACATGAACCATCTAACCAGTAATTTATATTTATGGCATACTTTTTCCAAGCCTAACGTTAGTTTATTGGACATGTATTTCTGTGGGCCTACTGTGTATAATGCACTATGCTAGACAATTTGATTAGATTTATATTAGTATCCATCGCCAGCACTCTTAGCTAATCTTAGTTCTGAAGATATTGCTTACTTATTACTAACTCAAGCTGGCAGTTTCTAAATCCTTTTTAGGAAATAATTTCCTAGTCCAGCACATCTATATTTGGGACTTCATTGAGACTTATTTCTCAATTTTTATTTATAATAATTCTTTATCAAAATGGGATAGTTGTTTTTTAAAACAGAATTCTCTATGCCGGAATTCAAACATTTTAAACTAGAATTCAAATTCTGTATTGCCAGTGCCATGAATTGAATAAGTAATGGTGATTTTGAAGTATATATGCTGAAACCCAACCTATTTTATGTGCCATACCTGATAATAGACTAATATAAACAGTCAAACTGCTAGAAAAAAGTACTATTATTCATAGAAATAATCTTGACTGAGTTCAAAGAAGTAAACAGTAATTAATTCACTTAATTTTCTAGATTCAGTGAAGCATTTTCATTGTATTTTAATTCATTGGTGACTGACTAAATCTATAATTTTCTATTGCAAAAGCAATATATATTTAGTGTAGAAAATTTTGTAAAAACAGGTAAGAAGTATGATTCATTATCACACTATCCAAAGATACTTAATGTTAGTATCTTATTTTGTGTCCTTCCAAATCTTTTCATGAATACATACTATTTTTTCAACTACAATATCATCATACTATACACACTGCTTTGTGTTTATCTTCCTAAAAATATTTACTGGTATATCAGCAAATATTCTTCTATGACATACTTTTTAATTATCACACTTTATTTGGATATTATCTATTGCTGTATATACCATTATTTATGGGATCCTTAAATGTTGGGCACTTACATTGTTTCTAATATATAACATATGTTATAATAAACAGATGTATACATATACATTTCTACAAGTATATTTGCAATTTGCTTGTTTCCTTAACATAGCATATTGTCACTGGCTTGTCTGTTTCTTGAGGAGCATAACTTGTTTCTAACTATCACTATCTGCATCTCTGTGGCTCAATGTTTTTTTCCAGAACTGCAGAAGCCAATCAGCCCAACTTCACAGCACACTGAAAGATTAGGGAATTAACACTCCCAACAAGTAACTTTCAACAATGACTC